>NW_012147523.1:4950797-4953065 GCF_000956105.1 Propithecus coquereli | reverse complement strand
CTGACTACAAACTGATTTACCAACACTAGTCTACCCTCTACTTTGTGTTTTGTGTGGATTCATCAGAGAGTGAAGTTGGGATCATGGACATCATCCAGGTTTTTGTGGAGACTCTGGATAAGTGTTTCAAAAGTGTGTGTGAATAGGATTTGATCTTCCATATGGATAAGGTTACTACATCCTCTAGGAGGTGGTGATGGGTGGGATGGTGCTGGAAACAAACACGCATGAAATCGTGGCTCAGCTTGAAGTTTAAAACAGGCCGGAGAAATCCAAGGGTGGCCTTTCGGCAGCCCCTGCGTGGGTTGTATCTGCTATGAAATGACATCAATCTACCTGAGATTCCTTGGGATGTCAATATTGGTGATCTTAACATTAAAGTCCCCAACTTGCAAACATGAAAAAAGTGTTCAACATCTCTAATCATCAGGGAAATACAAATCAAAACCACATTATGATATCACCTAACTCCAATGAGAATGGCTTTTATCAAAAAGTCCCAAAACAACAAATGTTGGCATGGACGTGGAGAGATAGGCATGCTCATACACTGCTGGTGGGACTGCAAACTAGTACAACCTCTATGGAAAGTAGTATGGAGATTCCTCAAAGAACTAAAAGTAGAACTACCATTTGATCAGCAATCCCACTGCTGGGTATTTACCTAAAGGAAAAAAAGACATTCTATTAAAAAGGCGCCTGCACTTGAGTGCTTATAGCAGCACAATTCACAATTGCAAAGATGTGGAAACAACCCAGTGTCCATCGATACATGCGTGGATTAATAAAATGCATACCCTAGAGTACTACTCAGCCATAAAAAAATGGTGAATTAATACCTCTTGTATTAACCTGGATGGAGCTGAAGACCATTCTTCTAAGTGAAGTATCATAAGAATGGAAAACAAACACCACGTGTACTCCATTAAATTGGAACTAATCGGTCAACACCTATGTACACATATGGAAATAACATTCATCGGGTGTCGGGCGGGTGGGAGTGGGGAGGAGGGGATGGGTAAAATCACACCTAATGGGTACAATGCACACTATCTGGGGGATGGGAATGGTACCAAAGCAATTTATGTAACCAAATCATTTGTATCCTTGTATTCTGAAATTAAAGAAAAGGAAAAACAAAGTCCCCAACCTGTGCCAGTTTTTCTGAAGGTTGAGGATTGGGCTGAACTCAAGTACTTAAAATAAGCAAAGCCAATTAAGTCTTGGGTCTAAGGCCCATTTTGAGCCTTAGAAGAGTCAAGCATCGGGACCCTGAACCTTTCTGTCTGGGGAAGACTGGCATGGAATGGGGAAGGGATTCACATGGACATTGCTTGGGTGTGCTCAGTTCTCACCTGTGCAGCCATGCTGGTCTCCGATGCACGTGGCCACTGCAGATATGAGAGGGCCTATCTTCCTCAAGGGGGAGTCAATGTGCCTAAGCCACTTGCACCTTTACCTCTCATAGACAGCCACTCCCAGGGATTGGGGACTGTATTGAGCAGGCCCATGTGCTTTCCAGAACCCCACCGTGGGGACTGAGCACATTCTCTGACTAGAGTCTTCATCCTTAGCATCACAGGCTTCTGAGGTCCTGTAGCATTTATTTGCTGGTGAGGTATCCTAGGTAGAAAAGGGCTGGCCCTTCTGATTTGGGGATGTGGTGAGTGGCAAGTAAGGGCAGGATTTTATGAAGCCAGAGTCATCTGCAGGCTCTACTAAGATTGTTATACCCAGAATCCTTTTGTAGAGCCAAGCCTTTTGGTTACCACCTCCTGGAGAATATGTTTCCCACTGTTACATCCCTGTTCTGTTCTCACAGGTGTTCATGTGCAGGACACGATCCTGCACACATACCTGGTACATGCCCACCACCTTTCAGCTGATAGGGAGAGCAACCCTCCCCCCTGCCACACACATACCAGCGAGGTTCCTCCTCACAAGGGAGAGGCCCTGTGTCTGTAGAAGGTTCAAGCTGACAACATGTGGAATATCCCAGAATTACCACTCTTCCCAAGTTTAAAATACATTCTCCTCATGGGAGCAGAAGGTTCAGTTGCCATGTTATGAATGATGAGTCACCTCCGTAGGAAACTCACTGCCACCCGTACCAGCTTCTGCAGCATGAGAGGCTGAGCTGGAGTCACCCATTTGGGGGATGGATACATATAGGTCTTTCATCTCCTTGGTTAAGTTTATCCCTAAGTATTTTATTCTTTTTAGTGCTATTGTAAATGTGATTGTGTTACTGCTTGTTTTAGAATTCAT
>NW_012147523.1:4949696-4950747 GCF_000956105.1 Propithecus coquereli | reverse complement strand
ATTTTACCTTCCCATCAGTAGTGCACAAGGGATCCAGTTTCTCCACACCATTACCAACATTTGTTATTTTCTGGTTTTCCTTTTTTTTTATAGTGGCCATTCTAATGGGTGTGAGGTAACATCTCATTTTGGTTTTGATTTTCATTTCCCTGATGATTAGTGATATTGAGCACCATTTCATATGCTTGTCGGTCACCTGTATTATTTTCTTTGGAGAAACGTCTATTCAAGTCCTTTGTCCATTTTTTAATGAATGTTTGTGTTTTGATTGTTGAGTTGTCGGAGTTCTTTATATATTTTGGATATTAACCCATTATCAGATGTATGATATGCAAGTATTTTCTTTCAAATCCATAAGCTGCCCTTTTACTCTGTTGATTATTTCCTTTGCTGCACAGAAGTTTTTAAGTTTGATGTAGTCCATTTGTCTATTTTTGTTTTTGTTGCCTGTGTTTTTGCTGTCATATGCAAGAAATCATTGCTAAATCCCATGTCATGAAGCTCTTCTTCTATATTTTCTTATAAGAGTTTTTTTCATTTGTAAGTCTTATGTTTAGGGCTTTAATTCCTTTTGATTTAATTTTTGTATATAGTGTGAAGTAAGGATCCAATTTCGTTCTTTTGCATGTGGATATCCAGTTTTCCCAATACCATTTATTGAAGAGACTATCCTTTTTCCATTGTGTAGTTTTGGCACCTTTCTTGATCATATGGCCTTATATGTGAGGGTTTATTTTGGGCTCTCTATTCTGTTCCATTGATCTATATGCCTTACTTTATGCCAGTAACATACTCTTTTTGGTTAAAGTATCTTTGTAATATGTTTTGAAATCAGAAAGTATGAAGCCTTCAGCTTTGTTCTTTCTCAAGATTGTTTTGGCTACTCAGGGTTCTTTGAGCTTCTATATGGATTTTAGGATGTTATTTTCTATTTCTGCAAAAAAAAAAAAATGCCATTGGAATTTTGTTAGGGATTTCACTGAATCTGTAGGTCTTTGGGTACTATGGACTTAACAATATTAAGTCTTTCTTTTTTTTTTTTTTTTTTTTT
>NW_012147523.1:4934669-4938146 GCF_000956105.1 Propithecus coquereli | reverse complement strand
ATCTCTAACCTGTTGTAAGCATTCAACAAATGGTAGAGAAGACAGAATTCCTACTCACACATTGTTAAAGGTTTAGTCGAGATAATAGTGAAGTAAGTTAATTTATAATAGATAAGTACTGTAAGGGAGTGGAAAAGTTGTTCTTGAAGTACAGAGGGGGGCTGATGCTATTCTGAGCACTGAAGGTTAAATAGGAGTTCACCAGGCAGATAGCACTGGGGGTGGGGAATAGGCCTTGTTCCTATCAGTGTTGCCTTCAGAAAAATGGCTCTGAAAAGGGATATGGAGGATGGCTTAGATCAAGGATTGACAGAGTTCTTTTGGAAAGCACAAGATAGTATTTTAGGCATTGTGGGCCACATATTTCTCTGCTACATATTTTTTCTGGTTTTTTTAACCATTTAAAAATGTAAAAACCATTCTTAGCTTGCAAGACACATAAAGATAATCTGTGGGCTGGATTTGGCCATAGTTTGTTGACAAAGTTTGACAATGAAGGCAAGACTAAAGGTGAGGAACCAATGATGGGCAATAATCACAGACCAGAAGTAAAGCAGGGAGGGCTTGAGCTAAGGTCGTTTAATATATGGAAATAGAGAGGGAAAAGTTTCAGAAATACCTGGGAGGTAGAAATGAACAGACATCCTTGCTTGTTCCTGATATTAGGTAGAAAGCATTCAGTCTTTTATCATTAAGTATAACATTTTCTGTAAATTTTTGGTAGATGCCCTTTATTGGGTTCTGCTCTTAGTTTACTTAGCGTTTTTATCAGTAATACATATTGGGTTTTGTGAAGTGCTTTTGATGCATCTATTGCAATGATCACATGGTTGTGATTTTTTTTATCCTTCAGTTTTCTGGAAGAGTCTTTATAGAAGTTGTGCTATTATATTTGTCTTCAATGATAAATTTAGAATGTAACAATGAAGCCATGTGGACCACAAGTTTTCTTTGTGGGAAGATGTTAAAATCCAAAGTTAATTTCTTGAATACATATGGGGCTATTTAGGTTATTCATTCTAGTTTTTCTTTTTAAAAATTTTTATTTTGAAATAAGTTTAATCTCACATAGAAATTGCTAACATAATGCAGAGAGTTCCCATATACCATTCACCTAACCTTCCCCAATGTCAATATCTTATATAACCACATAACTATCAGAACTAGGAAATTGTCACTGTTACAGTATTCTGCTTAGCAAACTACAGCCCTTTTTAGAATTTCACCAGTTTTTACATGCACTCAACTTTTTTGGGTTGGTGGGGAGAGAGAGTGGCACACAGTTCTGTAAGTTGGTCACAAATATAGACTTATGTAGTCACCTTCATAATTAGTACAGTATAGTTTTATCACTCCCCCAAAATCATTTGTTTTACCTCTTTATAGTTATGTCTGTTCCCTGGCAACCACTGACCAATCCTTTATTGCTGTAATTTTGTCATTTCTGGAATGTTGTATAAATGGAATCATACAGTATGTAATATTTTGTTATTTGCTTATGTCACTTGTCATAATGCTGCTTAGAGCCATTCAAGTTGTTTGTATCTTTTAAAAACTGCTGAGTAGTATCCTGCTGTATGGATATTTTATAATTTGTTTATCCATGCCCCCACTGAAAAACATTTTGGTTGTTTCCAGTTTGGGGCTAATACAAATAAGCATATTAAGAACATATATGTAAGTTTTTCTGTGTGTGGACATAAATGTTCACATTTCCAGGGTGAATAAACAGGGGTGAGATTGTTGGATCATATGGTAAGTGTATGTTGAACTTTATAAGAACCTGCCAAACTGTGTTTTCGAGTGGTCTTACCATTTTGAATTCTTGCCAACAGTGTCAGAGATCCAGTTGCTCAACATCCTTGTCAACACCTGGTATTATTTGTTTTATTTTAGCCATTCTAAAAGCATGTAGTGATACCTCATCAAGCTTTAATTTGCATTTTTCTGGTTGCTAATTATGTTCTTATTGGCCACTAATATCTCTTCTTTAGTGAAAGGTCTGTTCAAGTGTTTTACTCCTTTTCTTATTAGATTGTTTTCTTGTTACTGAGTTTAGAGAATTCTTTATATATTCTGAGTTCAAGTGCTTTGTCAGTTATGTGATTTGAAATTTTTAAAATCCAGTCTGTATCTTGTCTTTTCATTCTCTTAACAGTGTCTTTTACAGGGCAAATATTTAAAATTTTGATTAATTCCAATTTATCAAGCTTTTTCTTTAATGGACCATGCATTTCATGTTGTTTCCAAAATTTCTTTACATAATCCTAGATCACAAAGATTTTCTCAAAAAAAATTATGGTTATATGTTTTTTTCTTTTAGATTCATGATCCAGTTTGAGTTAATTTTTATAAGGTCTGAGGTTTAAGTTGAAGCTCAATTTTTTGGTCTGTGGATGTCCAATTTTAATGTAAAGTTCTGAAAAGTCTATGAGGGGACATCAAAAAGTTTGTGGAGAAAAGATTCCTGTTGTTACTGGTTTATAGTTTTATTCCATTGTGATCAGAAAAAATACTTGATGTGGTTTCAACTTTTTTGCATTTGTTGAGACTTGTTTTGGGGCCTAAAATACGGTCTGCTCTGGAGAATGTTCCATGTGCTTTTGAAAAGAATATTCTGCAGCAGTTGGCTGAAATGTTCTTTAAATATCAGTCATATTATTTAGTCTAGTGTGTAGTTTAACTCCAATATTTCTTTGTTGATTTTCTGTTTCCATTATCTGTCCATTATCTGTTTATTACTCAGAGTGGGGTGTTGAAATTCTCTACTATTATTGTATTGCAGTCTATCTCTCTGCCTTTAGATTTATTAACTTTTGTTAAACCTAAAGCTAGGGAGTCCATCTCCAGACTGTGCAGGTAACCATGGAAAAATAGCCTCAGAAATATGCAGAGGCAGCATGATAGAGCAGGAAGAGCAGGCAACAGGGAGTTCTGCTGCTGTGCAACTTTGTAGAAGTGATTCACACTCTCTGGATCTGTAAAATTATAAGGATTTGGTTTAGATCAACTGTAGGGTGAAAGCAGCCATAGATAATATGGAAACAAATGAGCATGGCTGGTTGCCAATAAAGCTTTATTTACAAAAGTATGAGGTAGGCTGAATTGGCTCATGGGCTATAGTTTGCCTGTCCCTGTAGTGTACTTAGTGGCAAGAAAATAGAGTTTTGTGAGGATAATATTTTGGCTTTGTAATTTTCTCAGTTTCATTTGATCAACTTGGAGACATTTTATTTACTTAGAATAGTTCATTTCAACTAAAGCATGCTGATATTATCTTTTCAGTTCCAGGTTCACATGAACATTTAAAAAACTCCATACTGAATTCATTCCTGCTGTTACCCATATATAACTTTGGGATGTGCATTGCTAAATATTATAATATACAAATGAGAAAGATAGTGTGTTTCTCCTGGGAACATGTTCCTAAATACATAAATTTTACCAAAGAAGGTGAGTTTCTGGAGCTCTCCAAGG
>NW_012147523.1:4918161-4932864 GCF_000956105.1 Propithecus coquereli | reverse complement strand
TGTGAAATATATAGTCTGCAAGAATATGTGATTGGACGGCATGTAATTGCAATGGCTGCTGAAGGATTTGTTTTCATCCTGTTGATTCTTCTTCTGGAGACCAACTTATGGAGAGTGAGAATCTTTGTGTTTCGCTGTATTTTCTTTGGAATCTACAGGAAATTTAATAAGGTGAGTAGCTAAGCATGGACCTTAAAGACAACTCTAAAACCAAAAGCATGTGTCTGCACATGCCTAACTCCATTACTGAATATAGTAAAATAAATTAATCCATGTTGACTAGGATCTATGAATCTGAGATCTTTATCGTAATCTGAGCTTTGTGGTTTCTAAACGTTGTGACCTCTATCAGTCAGGACATTATATATTTTATTGCTTTGTTTTACCTCTTGAGCCATTGTGGTATCTGGGCTTTGATCTTTAGCTGTTGGGTGATTTTACACTGGTGAATGTCTTTTGTGCTGATCTGTGTATAATGCACTTCTGAGTACTTCCTGCAGGACAGGTCTTGTCTTGACATACTCCCTCAGTACCTGCTTCTCTGAGAAAGTCTTTATTTCTCCCTCATATAAGAAGCTCAGCTTTGCAGGATACAAAATTCTAGGCTGGGCATTATTCTCTTTGAGAAGGCTGAGAATGGGGCCCCAATCCCTTTGGCTTGTAAGGTCTTGGTTGACAAGTCTGCAGTTAGTTTGATGGCTTTTCCTTTGTAAGTTATCTGATACTTTTGCCTTCCGATTCATAGGAGGGCCTCTTTCATGTTTATTTTGGCCAGTCTGATGACTATGTGTCATGGTGTTTTCTTTTTGTGATGAATCTTCCAGGAGTCCTTTGAGCTTCTTGTACCTGGATATCTAGATTTCTAGCAAGGCCAGGGACATTTTCCTCAATTATTCCCTCAAATAGGTTTCCAACCCTTGTGTATTTTCTTCTTCACCCTCAGTCTGCTGCAGGACCCCAAAAGGAAAGGTCTGAGCCCGCTCCCTGTGGAAGCCTCTGTGTGGCAGCTCAATTGTCTCTCTGTAGGCAGCTGTAGGTGGGGGAGGGGAAGGGGAGAAAAAGAGTCTGGGTGGACGAAAGTCCTCACTCTGGTTGTCTCCTCCAACCTTCTCTCCAGGAGGCAGTCTGCCCAGAACGACTGGGCTCCGGAGTCACGCAGATCACCTGGGACCCACGGGACTCCTGTGGCTCCTGCAGTCTGGGCTGGAGTTGGGAAATGTTTGTGTGGGGATAAGCAAGATGGAACCTGAGGAGTTGAAGCCCCCTGGGGAGGACAAAGGTACATGATGGGTAAAGAAGCAATATGGTGCCTGCCATCTGGCTCTGGTCTGTGGGACGGTGGGTGCCCTGGTGAGGCTGGGAGCCTGGTGCCCTGTCCACAAGAAGCTCTCAGCTCACTGGCAGCAGACTCTGGGCTCGTATGTGCAGAAGGTCTCTCCAGGAGCTCAGGAACCCACCATCAGTCCCAGATGTGAGGGAGGGATAAACTAACTGCTCCACCTACCCTTTTTGCTGGTCTCCAAGCCTCTCAGGGATAATCTTCACCAATGTCTTTCTCCTTCCAGTGCTTCTCTGCAACCTCTTCTCATGGAGTTTCCTGCAGGTTCCGGCACCCTTCCTTCCGACCCTCATCTGATCTATGTTTGTCTGTCTGTTTTTTCTCTTTCTTCTAAAACTTCTTCTTACTGAGATGCTCTGGCAGATGGTATCTCTGGTTTGCCATCTCGCTCCTGTGTCTCTCCGGATGAACTTCTATTTATTTTTTTTTTAAATTCAGCTCAGATATTTTCTACATGAAGTTGTTTGTGGTTTTCTCTCTTTCAGAAAAGAATGAGTTAATCTTTTGTCTACTCTCAACTCTACTGGTATTGTCTAGAATATACTTTATTATTAACAAATAACATTTTATCATTATTAATGGTATTTGTCATGGTTGCAGTTTTTGTGGTATCCATTTTAATAAAAATATGCAGTTTGCTTATGGCTAGGAGCCCAGTTTCTAAACTTTGGAAATACAGAATAAGTTTGTATAGGAGAGCTGAGGTCATATGCACTAAGTCTCTTGGAGGTGATTCAAACCTTCTGTTTGGACGTCTTTAAAATTATTCTCCAGTTTGCCCTTCCAGAAGCCACCCGATGTCTGAAGGTCATCTGCCTCTATGATTTTTATCTTGAAAATATAGGATAAATTATCCCTGAAATTATCTGGAGTATCTGAAGATGAAGATGTACAAAATGAAAGAGAGAGAGTCCTGGAGCAGCCTCGGGAGTTGCTGAATTCCCCAGTGCTTATTAATGAACTCACGAAGGTAACATTATTCGATGGCTAACATATGCTGGCTTCATCCCTCCTAAGAGCATGCCATTGATGCCAAGGGTTTACTGTGGTTCTTCGGGATCTATGAGTATTCTCCCAGTAGATTGGAAGAGTTCTTGTGAAACTCTTTGAGGTAGTGTGGTCCATAGGAGTTTGAGAATTGATTGTGTTTGACCTATTAGTATTCTTTACTATATGTACATATATTGTATATGTATATTGTGTTTTCTTTATTTTTTAAGATATATTTTACAGTTCCAGCCATTGTGGCTGTAAGAAATATCTCCCTTGCAATCCAAAAGGAGGAGTGCTTTGGATTGCTTGGATTAAATGGAGCTGGAAAAACTACAACCTTTCAAATTTTGACTGGAGGGGAGATGGCTACCTCAGGGGATGTGTTCATTGAAGGCTGTAGCATCACTAAAAATACGCTAAAGGTATGACACTATTACTACCTGAGATGTGAGAAGCATGATGACTTGGGGGTGCAGGGGAAGAGGCAAGTAGTGGAGATCGTAGATAGGAATCATGGTAGGTGTTGATACTGATACTGTCAATTCAGCCAGTGGAATCTAGACAGAGAAATAAATTGTTAAGGAAAGATGGTAAGGCAAGAAAAGCAGCTCTACTCTAAGAATCTAAGTCAAGAATATCTTTTGTGTTCTTTGAAACTATTGGAGTGAAAGGCAAGTTTTCTCAACAATGCTTCTAAAATATGCCAGATAAGATGCTGGGGCTACAAAAAATAAATTAGCCTTGTGGTTTCTAGGCCAGTATTTAAGAAGCTTGGAAGTCACCGCTCCATCCTAACAACAAGTAAAAACCTGAACAAACTGAAAAACAACCCTTTTTAGATCCATAAGATAAGTGAGGTCACAGGGCAAACCACTGCCTCCAAAACTGGAGAGACTGAAAAATGATGAGCAGAAACTTTGGAGGAAAGCAGTATCTGGGTAGGAAAACCTAAACTGTTACCGATGTATTGCTAGAGGCTCAGTGCGAACAAGTGTTAAAAATCCACGGGGACTCAGTCATCTTGTAGCCCCCATCCTTCTGTGAGTTTTACCTCCTGGAGCTCTACGGGTTCTCACAGAGATTATCACAGAAAAATCTCCTCATATTACCCGCAGGAGGACAGGTAAAGGAACCATTTTGAAATATATGAACTATTCTGTTCTTCTTAACAAGTATGCCTTTAGGAGAAATTATTTAGCCAGAATCTAACCTGATGAGGGTTTACCAGAGCCTAAATGACCTAGGGGAAAGAAAATGCCCAACACCAGCCAACTCTCGCCATCCCGTCCCACCTAAGGGGAAGAGGGAAAAATGAGAAGCCTTTAGGTAAATCAAGCTGATGAACAAATGTGTTACCTCATATAATTGTCATTTTTTTGTGGGGAGAGCACTTAAAATATTCTCTAAGCAATTTTCAAGTATGCAATACACTTGTTATTAACTAGAGTCACCATATTGTATGATAGATCTCTTGAAATTATTCCTCCTTCCTAACTAAAATTTTGTATCCTTTGACCAACAGCCTCTGGTAACTACCATTCTACTCTCTGCTCCTATGAGTTTGACTTTTTTAGAGTCCAAATATAGGTAAGATCATGCAGTATTTATCTTTCTGTGACTGGCTCTTATTTCATTTAACATACTGTCCTCTAGGTCCTTCCATATTGTTGCAAGTGAAAGCGTTTCCTTCTTTTGTAAGGTTGAATAGTATTCCATTGTGTGTATTCATTTACATAATGTGTGTGTGTATGTATATGTGTATACATATCACATTTTCTTATTTTCATTATCCATTTATAAGTTGATGGACACAGGTTGATTCCATATCTTTGCTATTGTGATTAGTGCTTCAATAAAATTGGGAGTGCAGACATCTCTTTGAGAAACTGATTTTATTTCCTTTGGGTATATACCCAATAGTGGGATTGCTCAGTCATATGGTAGTTTCTATTTCTAATTTTTTAAGGAAACTCCACACTGTTTTTCATGATGGCTGTACTAATTTACATTCCCGCCAACATTGTACAAGGAGGGTTCCCCTTACTCTCTATCATTACCAACACTTATTATGTTTTGTCTTTTTCATAGCTATTCTAACAGATGTGAGGTGATACCTCATTGTGGTTTTAATTTGCATTTCCCTAATGATTAGTGATGTTAAATATTTTTCGTATACCTGTTGGTCATTTGTGTGTCTACTTGTGAGAAATGTTTACTCAGATCATTTGACTATTTTTTAAATCAGGTTATTTGTCTTCTTACTACTGAACAGTTTGTGTTCCTTACATATTTTGGACATTAATGCCTTATCAGATGTATGATTTGCCAATGTTTTCTCCCATTCTAGAGGTTATATCTTCATTCTATTGTGTAGCAAAGGAAAGAATGTACGAATTGGATGTAGACCCACTTGTCTATTTTTGCTTTTGTTTCCTGTGCTTTGGGGGTCATATCCAAAAAATCATTGCCAAGACTGTCTTGGAGATTTCCCCCAGGTTTTCTTTTAGTAGTTCTACAGTTTCAGGTTTTACATTTAAGTCTTTAATTTATTTTTAGTTAATTTTTGTATATGGTGTGAGATGAGGGTATCATTTCATTCCTATGCATGTAGACAGCCAGTTTTTCTAGAGCTGTTTATTGAAGAGACTTTCCTTTTCTGATTGTTTGTGGCATCTTCATCAAAAATCAATTGACCGTAAGTACACAGATTTATTTCTTGGTTCTCTATTCTGTTGCATTGTTCTATGTATCTATCTTCATTGCAGTACTATGCTGTTTTTATTGGTATAGCTATGTAGTAGATTTTGAAATAAGGTAATTTGATGCTTCCTGCTTAGTTCTTTTTACTCAAGATTGCTGTGGCTATTTAGGGTTTTTTGTGGTTCCATACAAATTATAGAATTTTTTCCTATTTCTGTGAAAAATGTCATTGGGATTTTGATAGGGGTTGCATCAAATTTGTAAATTGCTTTGGGTAGTATGGACATTTTAACAGTATTAATTCTTTCAGTCCATGAACTCAAGAGACGTCTTTCCATTTATCCGCATTGTCTCAATTTCTTCTATCAACGTTTTATACTTTTCATTGTACAGAGCTTTCACCTCCTTGGTCAAATTTATTCTTAAGTATTTTAATTTTTTTACATCTATTATAAATGGGATTTTTAAAAATTTCTTTTTCAGATTCATTGTTAAGTGTATAGAAATGTTACTGATTTTTATCTGTTGATTTTGCATCCCACAACAACACTGAATTCATTCATTAGTTCTAATAGTTTTGAGTGGAGTCTTTAGGGTTTTCTATATGTGATGTCACATTTTCTGCAAAGAGAGACAATTTAGCTTCTTTCTTTCTGATTTGGATGACTTTCATTTCTTCCTCTTACTTAATTGCTTTGGCAATGACTTCCAGTATTCTGTTTCATAGAAATGGTAAGAATGGTCATCCTGTTCCTGATCTTAGATGAAAAGCTTTCAACTTATTACCATTGAGTATAAGTTAGCTGTAGGGTTTTCATATATGACCTTTATTGTGTTGATGTGCATTCCTTCTATACCTAATTTGTTGATAGCTTTTTATCTTGAACAATGAATTTTGTCAAATGCTTTTTCTGCATCTGTTGAGATGATCGTATGTTTTTTGTGCTTTATTCTGTTCATGTGGTGTATAACATTCATTATTTGCATAGGTTGGACCATCCTTGGATCCCAGGGATAAATACCACTTGATCATGGCAAATGATCCTTTTAATGTGCTTTTGAATTCAGTTTGCTAGTATTTTGTTGAGGATTTTTACATCGATGTTCATCAGGATATTGGCCTATAATTTTCTTTTCCTGTAGTGTTCTTGTCTGGCTTTGATATCAGGGGAATGTCCTCATAAAATGTAAGCTAGGATCCCACCTCCACTACCTGCATCTTAGATGATGCTCATAAAGCCATATTGTACATAATAGAGAGATGGGGGACCCCACTTATAGCCCATCCATCTATCATCACTACCAAGAAGTAGGATGTGATTGAACTTAACATAGGTATTGCTATCCAGCCTCTCCATTTATGATAATCTTTGATTTTGATACCCTGGTATCCTTTGGGACTGAACTCATGCAGGCATATTAGAGAAAATAAGGTTTCAAGCTTCAAAATATTCATCCAATTATTGGCACTGGACCTCACACTACCAATTTAGATCTCTTTTACTTTTTTAGAATCATCAGAGCTTTCTTTAGTCTTAAAAGGAATAAAGCTTAAGTCAATAGTAGACTAACTTCTTCCTATTCAGTCCCCTTCTTTGGGTAAATATACTTCTGTAAACGGGTGCACTGCTTTAACTAATGAGTGAGATGTGTACCTCCGGGGGAATGGACACACTTGAAGCTCGGACTTGTGGGGGAGGGAGGGAAAGGGCATCATATGTAACCTAATCATCTGTACCCCCATAACATGCTGAAATAAAAATTAAAAAAAATTATTTTTCATTTATTTCATAGATTGACTATTGCTCTGTAATAGGGAGATAACCTCATCTTCTACAAATCTATCTTGGACACATACCTTATGCACACGTGGAGTTCTAATACATGGTAATTGCCTTCAGATGCAGCAATTCTCTAACCACTGGAGGATAAGAAATTCTTTGCAAGAACTCTGTGGGGGATCAAACCTTCTTAGAAACATGAGCTGGAGAACTTTAGGTCTTCTGTGTCACCCATATCTACTGTATGTTCGCTGGGATAGTTGACTTATGTCTGTTGCTATTTTCTTATTTTAGGTAAGGTCAAAAATGGGCTATTGTCCACAGTTTGATGCCTTGCTGAATTTCATGACTGCTCGGGAACTAATGATCATGTATGCGAGGTTGTGGGGGATTTCTGAGACCGAGATTAACTTTTATGTGAACAACTTATTGAAAATGCTGAATCTGCAAGCCCATGCTGATAAGATTATCTCCACTTACGGGTGAGATAATTGTACTGGTGTTCTCCTTGCAGCTAATATTGTGAAGCCTCTCTGTTTTTCTGCTCTTTGGAATGAATGCTTACAGCTTAACCTGACAAATGGGAGCAATGGCTATGAAATAATCTAATGCCCTGCCAGGTTTTACAAGCTAGTAATAAAGCAGACCTAGGTAATATCACATCTTCTCTCTGCAGAGATGGAAACTCACATATCCTGATTCTATATGAATTGTAGCCATTCAATTACAAAAGAGAACTTTTCTCCCCTGTGTCCCTGTGGTTCTTTGTACCAAATAAGGACAAATGTGAGGTTCATTATATTGGCCTGACTGCCATGTACTATATATATATCTGGGAATTCTAAGAAACCCCAAGAATAAGAATATAAATTTCACTGATAATGTGGCTAAAATCAATTATGTAAACAAAAGTCATCTTCCTACATTTCAAATGAAAATGAATTGATTTATACATCTGGATTTGGGTCTTATGTGGTAGAGTCACACATAATTAGCATTTTTAATGTCTTTACTGTTTCCTGTGACTCAGCATTTTGGAAACTTGGCAAATTGTTCCCTGTAAATAACAGATGTGTATTAAATAGATGTATTATATATTAAATTAACTGTATTATATATCCATATATACTTATTCCACATTCTCTCTCCTTCCTTGACCATGAAGTGGAGGAAACAAACGTAGGCTGTGTACTGCTGTTGTCCTAATGGGAAAGCCCTCAGTTGTCTTCTTGGATGAGCCATCAACTGCCATGGACCCAATAGGCCGGCGCCTGCTCTGGAACACAGTGACACAGGCACGTAAAAGTGGCAAAGCCATCGTCATAAACTCCCACAGGTGTGGCTCATTGGGAAATTTGGTTGAGGGTTGGCAGGAGTTGTAGTGGCCACAGGAGGAAATTATTTGGGGCCAGCAATATTGGACAGTATATTTTCCTGAGTATGTGAGCTCTTTATTAATCCTAATGATTGGAATGGCCAAGAATCCTCATTGAGTTAAACTATCAAGAATAGGAAAAAGGTAGGAAGTTCAGGAACTTCCTATTTGAGGATTTGGTCCTCTACTACTGTTTGAAAATATCTCTATTTCCCATGGTCTTAATGATGGGCAAATGCATCTTCCCATTTTCAAAGACAGTCACAAAATATTGGATGTTGGAATTGCAGAATATTCTCAAATAAAGATATTTTTAGCCTTGTATCATTCTGGTATCTTGTTTTTCTAGTATGGAGGAATGTGATGTCCTCTGTACCAGGCTGGCCATTATGGTACAGGGAAAGTTTGTGTGCCTGGGTAGCCCTCAATATCTCAAGAACAAGTTCGGCAACATTTATATTCTGAAAGTCAAGTTCAGAACTGATGCAGTTGAGAATATAATAGAAGGTTTTAAAACACTTATTGCCAAGGTTTTCCCAGGTAAATTAGGTTGGACTAACTTTGTTAAATATGATGTTAAATATGATGTGTAAAATCATATTTGTTGTTCTTACCATCCATATGTTGTATATCTCCAATAACTGTTTCCTGTGAGTTACTAATAATTTTTTGATCTTCCGTAATGGGTTCCTTTAGGGATGTTTGTTCCTATCAACTTGTATCTGGTTATGCTAAGAAGTTTTGACAAAAAACAGTACTCACCAGTCTCTTGTATCAGCTAGTCAGGCAGTTGTAGATTTGGGCTATCTATATAACTTATTATGTCAAGTTATAAAAGTTAGAATTATAAATTTGAGCATGCAGTAAATCCTTACTTAACGTCATTGAAAAGTTCTTGGAAACTGTGACTTTAAGCCAAACAATGTATAACGAAACCAGTTTTACCTTAAGCTACTTGATATAAACAAGAGTTAAGTTCCTGTGGCATATTTTTGGCCATAGAAACATCATCAAACTTCTAAAGACCAAAAGGCTTCTAGTATTAAACATTGAAATAAATGTGAGCTACATGTACATTTCAGAAAGATTAATAAAAACAAGATATTATTTACCCAACTTTGGGTGACAGCAGTGCTAGTGGTGGTGGGTCAAATCCAGCAATAAATGTTTGTAAAGCAAACAGGAGCACTTCCTACCACCCCACGGTTCAAAAACAATCACAAATAAAGTGGCCTCGCTGAGTTTTTTCATATTGCATTGTCTTGCATCTGTGTAATTATCACAGACTTTACAAATTTTTATTTCACAATAATCTGTATTTATTCATTCATTTATTTTCAGGGTCTTGGTGGCTAGAGCCTATGCCATCAGCTCAGGGCTCAAGGCAGGAACCCACCCTAGACAGGACACCATTCCAGCATAGTGTCCACACACACACACACACACACACACACACACACTCTCTCTCTCTCTCTCTCTCTCTCTCTCTCTCTCTCTCTCTCTCTCTCTCTCTCTGTCTCTCTCACTCATCCTGGGACAATATAGACTTGCTGATTAACCTAATGTGCACATCTCTGGGATGTGGCGGGAAGCCAGAGTACCCAGAGAAAACCCACATAGGCCTAGGGAGAATGTGCAAACTCCATGCAGACAGTGGCCCTGGCTGGGAGACAGCTTGCAGACAGCAGCCTTCTCACCATGTTCTCACGGGGCTTTTCCCCTGTGTGGGTACATCTCTGGTGTCTCTTCCTTTTCTTATAAGCAAATCAGTCATAGTGGATCAGGGCTCCACCCTTATGACCTCATTTAAACTTAATTAACCTCCTTAAAGGTCCTATCTCCAAATACAGTGGCACTGGAGGTTAGAGCTTTAACATATAAATTGGAGGTGGGGGGAAGGGTTAAAAAATCAGTCCATAAAATAATCCACGAAATGTCTTAAGATTTCTTTTACTTGTACTAAAAATGTAGCTCTGGTCTTTTGCTGTCTCATCCAAGTTATGATTTTGAAATGCAAGCAAGAACCACTAACCTTCTTCCTCTCCTTTCAAGAGTAGTTCTGTTTGTCCACACTAAATTCACTAAGCACATCCCTGCCTACGTGGCACAGTACAAGAGAAAGCAACTGTTTCTTTCTGTCCCTTACCTCTCTCTCCCAAATGTAGAGCATGGGTATGGCAAGGCTTTTAATAATTGTGGTTTTACAACATAATTTCCACTTTGTTAGGCTGTACAAAATATCACAGAAGTTCCTGCTGTGTTTAGGCTAAGGAGTTGGAATTTTATCATCTAGGCAATGGAAAATAGCATAACTGATTACATGGTAAGAATGGAGATCAGAAAATAGGTAAGAAATAGATAGTCAAGAAGATGTGGAGAACAGGATATGTGGAAAAGATAATCACCTCAGTGCTGGTCACGGTGATTATGATGTGCCTATGACACATGCAGATGGATATTTCCCTAGGAAGTTGAATATTTGCTTATGCATTCATTTGGCAAATATGTTCGAGTACTTATTGTATCAGAATTCTTTTTGACGCGGTGACTAAATTGCCACAAAGAGACGCTGAGAAAACCTCATTTACGGTGAGCTGTCCTAGCAACTTGCTCTACCCGAAGGAGGGACACTAAACACTGATCTGTCCTCAAAGATGTGGACACAAGTGCCTTAATGGAATGTGGGGTTGAGACACATTCTTAACTATAAAGATGGTTGTTACCCAGTCCTTCATTCCATTATTCCTGAGCAAATAGCTATTCGAATATCACAGAATAAAAAAGGAACTGACATAGAATCTATATATAAGTATTAATTTTTAAAAGAAGAAATAATATTACCAGCAAAAGGCAGTTAGAATATATACTTCTGATGAGCTTCTCACAAGGATCAGAGAATATTTAGGGTAGACGCTTCTACAAAATCTCAAGGAAATTTAAGTGACCATATATTCTTTTTTGTAAAAATCACAAGATGATTCCATTTCTGCAGTATAGAAGATTGTATCTCTGAAAAGCACTCTTGGTAAAGCAAAACTAAAATGGAAGCAAAAATATTTTTAGTGCAATAATTGGCTCAGAAATGAAAGTGAGAAAATTCTTTAATAACCAAAAAAAAAAGGAAAGATTAATGAAAAGAAGAAAAAAATAAAAGAAACAGCTGAAACATGAGAGTGAGCAGTAAGAAAATGCAAATCCTAGGATAAATGACATTGTCAGCTCTGGGATCAGAGATGAAGCTCTGGACCCTCTGCAGGGTTGGACAACTCATGCTGAGACCTCCACATAAAGGAAGAACTTTCAGAGTGGACTAAAGTGGGTAGTCAGTAGCATCCTCTAACTCCAAGCAGAAGCAAGTACAGATCCTCTCTAGAGGAAAGTATCCCTAATTTAGGTTTGGAGTGGAGACAGAACCACAGAAAGCAGATGTCATAATGTACCAAAGGAGCGTGTACGCTGAGAGCCATATTATTTAATACATCCCAGAAGACTCAGGGGGAAGGAACTCTATGGCTGCAAAGCTAAGGAAATTATTTTGTCCCACCCCACCTCCTACATTGGAAACTCTTTCCAAAACTATAAGAAAATTCATCTCACTTAAACATGAACAACTGAAAAGATGATAATTGAACCCCCATAGAAAAATATAAGTAAAAGAGGGTAAGAAAAAAACCTAACAGACAATGAAAGCACAGCAGATAGATAATGCCATAAAACAGATGAAAACTATTACGTTTCATTACGAGGCTTAACAAATTACAAACGGGATGCTGAAAGAAAAACCATCACAGGTGGAAGGGCTAAGAAATTAGATGACTAGACAACAGAGGGATATACAAAGACAGCCAACGGCACTGGAGAGAATTTTTTTAAACATCTCAGAGATACATACCTATCAAGAGATTGGAAAGGAGGACAATAAAAAAACATCAAACAGAAAGACAGATAAACATTTCAGAGAAAGTTTGGGAGAAGCAAGGCAATGACAATCCAAAACAACTGTGAAAGTAGTTCGTGAAGAAAAGTAAACCCATAGAATAGGAGAAATGCTAAAAACTATCATTCAAGAAAATTTCCCGAACTAAAAGAAGACAAACCTAGTTACTGAAATGGCAGCGAACACACCTGAAAAAAATTGAACCCCCTAATCATTAACACCAAGGAATATTCTAATATAACTATTGCAACTTTGATAATAAAGTGGGGAAGGGACATTTAGATATGTAGACAGAAAGACAAATCATTTGTAATGGAAAGAAAATAAGATTGAGTGCAGACTTTGCCACAAGAAAGTTTTGTGCTAGGAGGGCATGTAATATATTTAAGATACTCAATAAAAGAAAAATGCACACAAGGTTTTTACTTCCAGCCAAAATGACCTTCAAGGTTAAAAGTTACAGAGTCATGAACACATAAGAACTCAGGGAATATTGTTCCCATTTAGCCCTTCCTAAGGAATTATAAATAAAAAAAAATGCAGATCAACTGAAAAATGATTGCCAGAGTTTCTACATAGGAACAAATGATGAGCATTGAATATATGTACCTCTAGAACTAAGGCTACATGAAGGGTGTCGGTGTGATAAAATATCACATAATTGATGTATGTTTTAGAATTGTATAAAACTTTCCTATATCACAAATATAACAATAAATAGAACCAACCACAAAGTGGGGATATGTGTATGTGTTTATACTTTTGCATGTATATAGATACATGCATATTGATTTATATGTGATTATAGAACAGTGTAGGAGAACTTCTACAGAACATATTGGTACTATCGATAAATATAAGAAGGTTTAATTCTCTGACGTGGCTTAACTCTCTAATATTTTTTCAGATTGGCTAACAAGCAAACTCTAACACTCTGCTGTATATAAGAAACAGTACTAAAGCAAACTGAACCAAAGAGGCTCTTTGCACTTTTATGCTAGCTCAATACTCGGGCTTTAGCAATATGATAAAAAAAAATGTTAGTAAATCTTACCAGCTTACGTGGTGTCCAGAAGTGTCTGCCTTGTATAAGCAAAGCTCTTGTCCTGTGTCTTCCTGCAGGTACCTGTCTCTTCCCAGATACTGGGTTAGTTGTTTGTCCAGTGTTTGCCCAATCAGAGAACTGATGGTTTTAATAAAAGCCATTACTTTGCAGTTTGTCCAGTCTTTTATTATTGTAAGGTTGGGAGTGACACTCTTTCCAGTCCTGTATCTCCAAGGGGAAGCTGAGGTTGGCATAACCGATTTTTTAGAAAACAATGATCCAAAACTTCTACCTCTAGATACATTCCTGAAATAGTTGAATCTACTTGTAGCAGGAGATAAGTTAAATAGTATTTAAATCAGTGATATTCATAATAGTCAGACACTAGAAACAACTCATATGTCTATTAGTAGCCAACTGGAAAATAAATTATAGAATATTCACACACCAGATTACTGCAAAAAAAAGGAAAACAATCAATTATAAGTCTGTGCAGCAACGTGAATGAAGCATACAGACACAATATTGAGTAAAATAAACAGAAAAGAACAAACACTGGATGATTCTAGTCATATAAAATTCAAAAATAGGAAAATCCAAATCACAATTTTAGGAGTACATATGTAGACAAAAAAATAATAAAAAAGGAAATTCTTACAGTAACAACGAAGGCATTGGCTACTTTTTATAGGGGACAGAGGTTGGGAAGTGACACATGGGAAAGTATGGGCTGTTATTACTTGACCTGGGTGGGGTGGTTTCATGTATTTGCTTTAAATAAATCATTAAGCTCTACATTTGAAATACTTTATAATAAAAGGGATTTATGTGATCATGAAGATAATAATGCTTTAAGACTAATAAGAAAAATAACAGATCATTACAAACATATTTTTTCCAAACATTTTTAATTCCAGTTAATTTAATTTGCAATAATCTACAAATATGCAATAAAAAGTGGAAATACATCCATTTGTTCTAAATTAGGAATGAATACCAACCTCTTTCCTTTCATTCCACGAGTAGATTCTTACTCACCTGTAAAAGAGAGTAAGACTCAGTGACTTATATGTGATTTCCTCTTTCACATGACATGGAGTTTGCATAATCATGAGGATAGCAAGGAGGCCTTGTCCTGTTGTCCCCACCACACTATGCATGCACACACACAGCCAGGAGGAAAACCCTCCCAGCTCATATTCTCAGCACTATGTTTAGAAATAAAGTCTTTTAGTAACAGTGGAATTTTAGAAGGCTCAGGCTTTTTACATTGGGCACGTGAGCTGACATTTTATTGTGCCTAAAAGCCTGCCCTCAATAATTGCTATGAACCCCACATAATAAGATTATTTCATGAGGATTAAATCTGATGAAAGCATTAACCATGTTATGTATACCAGAGAGAGTGGGTTATTGGGTCACATCCCCTTTTGTATTAACCCCATCTATTCACCCTTCCACTGTATATAATTAAGTAGATATAGCAATGTTTTGGAAATTTCAAATGAAATCTATAAGATTGTTCACCTGTCC
>NW_012147523.1:4903207-4917971 GCF_000956105.1 Propithecus coquereli | reverse complement strand
CCACATAATAAGATTATTTCATGAGGATTAAATCTGATGAAAGCATTAACCATGTTATGTATACCAGAGAGAGTGGGTTATTGGGTCACATCCCCTTTTGTATTAACCCCATCTATTCACCCTTCCACTGTATATAATTAAGTAGATATAGCAATGTTTTGGAAATTTCAAATGAAATCTATAAGATTGTTCACCTGTCCTATTTTCCTTTCTTAGGTAGTGTCTTAAAGCACGAGAATCAAGGGATCCTTAACTACTACATTCCCAGGAAGGACAATAGCTGGGGAAAGGTGATGGTAGAAGCCATGCCCTTCTAACATTATATGTTAAGAGAGCACTAATGATGGGGAATATTTGGGATTCAGGCATGTCTAATGGAAACCTGGCATTGTGACAGGAGCAGTTCCTTTAGGTTACTTTTCAGACACCCCTAGAGTTTAATTGCTTTAATTTCTGCCCCTAAATCTCATTATCAGTCCATGTCCATCAAGAGAATGGGAACAGAGAACTCAGTTTCTCCTCTCAGTTTCTCAATTATCTGTTTCTTTTACTTTCCCATCTCCTCCTTCTGTGCCTTTTGTCCTCCAACATAAACACGACAGGGATTGGGGGAAGTGGAGAAGAGGCCTGTCTGAGTTGGAGGCTGAAGGGGAGATTGCAATAGTAACTGCATTTTTGTTGTTGTTAAAGGTGTTTGGCATTTTGGAGAAAGCTAAAGAGCAATTTGATTTAGAAGACTATTCCATCAGTCAGATAACACTTGAACAAGTCTTCCTGACCTTTGCTGACCCAGATAAAACAGTAGAAGATCATAAAAAACAGCTTCCATGATATTCAGCTGCCAACAGTGACCCTTATATCTTTCATAGACTACAACTGGATGCATAGAGGGACATTCCTGTGTGTGTATATTTTGGTGTAAATATATTTATGCAATAAAGATTTCCCCAAAGGAGAAAGTTTGTCTCCTTCTTTTAAGATTTAGATTGGCAGGTAAATCCAGCATGTGCAAATCTAAAGACATTTGGTGAAATCCCTGTTTCCTAAAGATATGAAAGAACAGCATTCAGGGTGGGGACAAGGACCTGTTTCTGAGGATTGTGAATGTTTAAACAGAAATGTCCTGAAATGATGGTGCTGTCAGATGGGACAGCCCAAAGAACAAGAGCTTTATGTTTTAGTAGCTGAGTTATAGATAAGAAGAGCATAAATCCTAGAAGAGCAAATCAGCTTTCCCATGGATACACACATGCACACACACATGGACATGCACGTACAGAGATATACACACACATCCACACATAAGTACACACACATACACACAGACACACCAATTTTATACTAAAATGTCTAAAATTAATATCAAAGTTTAAAGGATCAGTTGGGTTATTATTTCCAATATTTTATTAATACCTATGAGAATCTTTTGAAGTCCAAGAACAGAAAGCAAAAACATTCTTTAAACATAGTGTTTTATTTCCTACTCTTGGCCCACCACTAATTAAGAAGGAAATAAGAAGAAATGAATGCAGAGGGAAGGAGACAGAGAGCTCTCATAATTCTTGTTTGGGCAGATGGAGTCCCCCAGAAGCAACATGAGAAATCCGGATTCACGGACAGATGTACAGACAAGTAGGATGGGCCTCATTGAACTGCAGAATGAAAAAAGCCCATGAAGCCCCTCTATTTTGGGGTGTCTTGTTAAAGGTTTTGATATCCCCAATTGGATAATGTAATAAATAAAGCGATACTTAGAAGTTATTCTCTGTTCTGTTACTTTTAGCTGTAGTATAACTTTCCGAGGATTCCATTCCCATACTTGCCATAGATCTCCAGCAACTGATTTCAGTAATTACAAAATTTATTTCCAAGGTTGGCCCTCTATAAAAAGCGAAAAGGAACTCATTTTATTAAGCTCTGATTTGCATGTAGTTCTGAGTCCACGTGTCTTAAGCTGTGCTTCCAGTTTTCCCAGGAGTGCGTTTATACAGGTCTCCCAGTTGGCTTCATTAACGACCCTCTCTAAAATTACTTTACTCTGCCCTTCCTTATCCTTCATCCCTCCTCCCTCCTCTTCATCTCCCAGCAAGAAACAAAAAATATTATATGTCAGGTCTTCTACTAACCACTCTTTGTGCAGTGCATCATTTAATCCTACTACAAGTCTCTGAGGTAGGTAGGTGCCGCTATTATTTTCATTGTCCATGGCAAGCTCAGAGGGGTTGAAAGATTTGGCTAAGGTCACCCAGTAAGTTAGCAGACATATCAGTCAGTATCCTCATCAGGAAACAGGAAAATACACAGCACTTTGAACAGGGAAAGTTTAAATAATTATTAACTATCACAAGGAATTATCCATAAGGAGGTAAAGAGAACTCTGAAGAATGAATACCCTACCCCAGTGGCTGGGATTCAGATCTTCTTGGAGAAGGTGAAGTTGTAGCCTCCTTGATGACAGGGAAGTTCATCAGCCCTGGGCCAGCCCTTGCACAGCTGCTGAACAAGTGAGAATATTCCTTAGGGATTAAGCCGCCTAGGCTGGCCAATAGGGAGATGTCCTCGGGTCTGGTAAGCAGGAAACCCTTCTGTAGGGTTGCTGGCAGGCTGGTGCTAAGAAGCAGACAGCTAGGGCACCTGATGTCCCCCACGTCTGCTGGCAGCCCCAAAAGTAACAGCCAGAAAAATCAAAGAGAAAACAGCTTAACTAGAAAGAGAAGCTTTTCAATTTGATCGGGTCCCATATATTTATTTTTGTTGCTACTCCGATTGCTTTGGGGGTCTTCTTCATAAATTCTTTGCCTAGGCTGATATCTAGAAGAGTTTTACCAACATTTTCTTCTAGAGTTCTTAAGATTTCATGCCTTAGGTTTAAGTCTGTTATCCATTGTGAGGTGATTTTTGTGGAAAGTGTGGATCCAGTTTCAATCTTCTGCATGTGGTTATCCAATTTTCCCAGCACCATTTAGTGAGTAGAGATTCTTTTCCCCAGTGCATATTTTTGTCTGCTTTGTGAAAGATTAGACGACAATATGAGGATGGTTTTATATCTGGGTTCTCAATCCTGTTCCAAAGGTTTATATCTCTGTTTTTGTGCCAGTACCATGCTGTTTTGGTTGCTATACGAGGTCTTCTCTGGTTCCATACGAAGCGCAGAATTATTTTTTTCTAGATCTGCAAAGAGTGATGATGGTATTTTGATAGGGATTGCATTAATTCTGTAGATCACTTTAGGTAGTATGGACATTTTAACAATATTGATCCTGCCAATCCATGAGCAGGGTGGGGTTTTCCATATGTTTACATCTTCTACAATTTCTTTTCTCAGAGTTTCATAGTTCTCCCTATATAGGTCTCTCACCTCCTTAGTTAAATATATCTCTAAATATTTAAATTTTTTTGAAGCTATTGTGAAAGGTGTTGTGTTTTTGATTTGACTTTCGGCTTGACTATTATTGGCATATATGAATGCCACTGGTTTGTGTGCATTGATTTTGTATCCTGAGACTTTACTGAATTCATTTATCAATTCCAGGAGTCTCTTGGTTGAATCCTTGGAATTTTCTAGATATAATATCATATCGTCAGCAAAGAGTGAGAGTTGAAAAGCTTCTGCACAGCCAAGGAAGCTTATCATTAGAGCGAATAAACAACCTATAGAATGGGAGAAAATATTTGCATGCTACACATCCGATAAAGGGCTGATAACTATGATCTATAAAGAACTCAAGCAAATCAGCAAGGAGAAATCAAACAACCCCATTAAAAAGTGGGCAAAGGACATGAACAGAAACTTTTCAAAAGAAGACAGAATAATGGCCAGCAAGCATATAAAAAAGTGCTCCACATCTCTAAAGATCAGGGAAATACAAATCAACACCACAATGAGATATCACCTAACTCTAGTGAGAATGGCTTTTATCAAAAAGTCCCAAAACAACAAATGTTGGCATGGATGCAGAGAGATCGGAACACTCTTACATTGCTGGTGGGACTGCAAATTAGTACAATCCCTGTGGAAAGTAATTTGGAGATATCTCAAACATTAAAAATAGAAATACCATTTGATCCCGTAATCCCAATACTAGGCATCTGTGGAAAGGAAAAAAAGACATTTTACAATAAAGACATCTACACTCGAATGTTTATGGCAGCACAATTCACAATTGCAAAGATGTGGAAACAACCCAAATGCCCATCAATACTTGAGTGGATTAATAAAATGTAGTATATATACCATGGAATACTACTCAACCATAAAAAACGATGGTGAACTATATTAACTTAGGTGGAGCTGGAGCCCATCCTTCGAAGTGAAGTATCGCAAGAATGGAAAAACAAGCACTACATGTACTCGCCACCAAATTGGTATTAACTGATCAACACTTAGGTGCTCACCTAAGTGAGCACCTAAGTATATTCATCAGGTGTCGGCGGGTGGTGGGGGTGGGCTAACTCACCACTAATGAGTGTGGAGCAGTGTGTGGGGGATGGGCACTCTTGCAGCTCTGGCTTGGGTGAGGCAAAGGCATTATATGTAACCAAAATGTTTGTACCCCCATAATATTCTGGAATTTTTAAAATTTAATTAATTAATTGGCGGAAAAACACTAGAAAGAGAAGCCCTTGTCCTGCAGTGTTCCTCCAGCGCCCTCTCCTGGCAAAGCTTAACCTCATGTCAGTTCAAGACTCCAGCTCTGGCGCTGAGAGTCGCTTCATACCTGGCACAGCAGGGGATAGTGAATTTGCCCTCTTGATATAATCATCAGAACCTGTGATTCTAACCATTAAACTACTCTCGACGGTGAGTATCGAGGTGGCGTCGGCCAAGAGGAGCAAGCATCATAGGATTGGGGGAAGCATAAGAAATACACGGAGGTGGAGTCAACCGAGGGGCGGGTGAGGGCAGCGAGGGCAGATGAAGTTGCTGGGGTGTCCCACGCGCGAACGCGGCGAGGCTGGGCAGGGGGGCGGTGCAGACTGGGAAAAGGGACGCGAGGACAGTGCACGGTGCGCTGGGTTTGCCCCAGCGTGGAGGCCTTTGGATGTCCCTCATGAGAGGTTTGCAAGACCCTGTGCCTCTGGAAGTTCTCTGCTAAACCCCAATAGACTCAGGAGCGGAGAAGCTTAAGACTCTTCTTAAACTTCCTGCAATCCGAAGTCTGGGGGCACTGAGGGTGACCATGACACATAAGGGCCCTCGAGAGGTGGGCCCGCAGGCGAAAAACCTGAGTAGCGCCTTAAAGGGCGCCCAGGTGAGGCTCTTTCCGGCACTTGGTGCGTAGGGCAGGGCGCGTGGGATGGGGGGTGCGGCCCCGCCCCCGATGGGGTCACGGGCGAAAGGTCCCGTGCGTTGAAGGGGAAGGCGGTAAGAAGTGGCGCGTGCCGGGTGAAGCTGCGAGCAGGTGGGAGCGCTGGGGATGCGGGCAGGGGGTGAAACACGCTGGTGCCTAGCGCTCGGGGCGCGCGCGCTGGGGAAGGACTGAGACGGCGCCTCGGGCTCCCCTCCGACTCCCCGCGCGCTGCCGGCTCCCGGGTCTGCGCGAGGCCGAGGCCGCAACCCCGCCTGGGGCGGCTGCGCTGGAGGCGGTTGGGGGCCGTTGGAAGGAGGCGCCGCGCCGGGCTGGACGCGCGCCCCTGAGCGGCGGAGGCGGTGGCAGTTGCCAGGTCTGAGCGGTGAGTGTTCGTCCCTCCCGGCCTTTCCTCCTGCTGCCCGGGTCTCCCTGCTCTGGCCGCTGCTCCCTGACGGCCCAAGAGGCCACCCCGCTGCCCGCAGTCAGCGCGCAGGGCCCGAAAGTGCGCCCCTCCCACAACAGACCCACAGCCAGAGCACCAGAGACTTCTAATACCCCAACACACACACACACACACACACACACACACACACACACACACACACACACTCCTCTCTCTCTCTCTCTCTCTCTCTTTTTCTCTCTCTCTCTCTCTCTCTTTCTCTCTCTCTCTCAGAATAAATCAAATACAAACACTCTCAGGAATTTTATTTTGGCTGTGCAAAGTGATTGAACGCAATGGCTTTGGAGGCAAATGTCTTGGTTCTAGTCCTGAGTCGTCCAGAATTGATTTGCTGGTATACCTATGGCAAATTGCTGGATTTCGCTAAGCCTCAGTTTCTTCATAAAAGGATACTGTTTGTACCCAACGCAGAGGGTGGTTATGATATTTAAATTGCACTCTGGGAGGCCGAGGCGGGTGGATCGCTCAAGGTCAGGAGTTCAAGACCAGCCTGAGCAAGAGGGAGACCCCGTCTCTACTAAAAATAGAAAGAAATTAACTGGACAACTAAAAATATATAGAAAAAATAAGCCGGGCATGGTGGCGCATGCCTGTAGTCCCAGCTACTCGGGAGGCTGAGGCAGGAGGATCGCTTGAGCCCAGGAGTTTGAGGTTGCTGTGAGCTAGGCTGATGCCACCGCACTCACTCTAGCCTGGGCAACACAGTGAGACTCTGTCTCAAAAAAAAAAAAAAAAAAAGAAAGAAAAGAAAAAGTGAAAGAGCCAAGGAATACTTTATGCAAAGCTATCGCCAAGGGGAACGAGACCAGAATTCAGTGAGAAGTAAACTCTGCTGAAACAAAGTGGAGGACGGTTTTTGAGGGCTGGGATGAGATCCTGGAAAAGTGGAGGATCTTGGGGGCGGGGGAGGTGATCCAGGGAGCACAGGAAGTTATTTCCTGACTTTAGAAATGTTTTTTTCTATGTTTAGGCCATCTGTGTTTGCTAGGTGGGTCCCACGGAAGTTAGGCTCCTACCCTCCCACAAAGAGTCAAAGATAGGGGCACTACTTTGCGTGAAGCATTCCTTGGCTGTTTCACTTTTTCTGCGCAACTTTTGCTTCGGCAGAGGAAAAACTAAGGCAAACTGAAGTACCTCTAGCACTTTAACTTCCACATCCCCCCCTTCCGCCATTAATTGAACATTTACTATGTTCCAGCAATTTAAATATCATAACCACCCTCTGCGTTGGGTACAAACAGTATCCTTTTATGAAGAAACTGAGGCTTAGCGAAATCCAGCAATTTGCCATAGGTATACCAGCAAATCAATTCTGGACGACTCAGGACTAGAACCAAGACATTTGCTTCCAAAGCCATTGCGTTCAATCACTTTGCACAGCCAAAATAAAATTCCTGAGAGTGTGTATTTGATTTATTCTGATTAGTTCTGTGTGTGTGTGTGTGTTGGGGTATTAGGAAGTCTCTGGTGCTCTGGCTGTGGGTCTGTTGCTGGAGGGACGCACTTTCGGGCCCTGCGCGCCAACTGCGACTGCCGGGCAGCGGGGTGGCCTCTTGGGCCGTCAGGGAGCTGCATTCCCAAGTGAGTTGGGATGTTTCCTTTGTTATACACTAAATTTTTGTATGTTCTTTGGTTTATTTCTGGGCTTTCTATTCTTTTCCACTTGTCTGTCAATCAATGTACTAGTGCCACACATTTTTAACTATTTTAATATTTGGTAGAGCTAGTCTTCATCTCATTAATCTTATTTTTCAGTGTTTTCCTAGCTGTTCTTTTATCTTTCCACATAAACTTTAGAATCAAAAGAAATTGTATTATTATTTTTGTTGGGATAATATTAAACATTTGCTAACTTGGGAGAAAAAATGATATATTTGTCATGTTAGGTCATCCTATTCAAGAACAAGAAAAGTTTTTCCATTTGTTCAAATCTATTTCTGAATCTTATAAGAGGGCTTTTAAGTTTTCCTCATATATATTTTGCATATTTCTTACTAAAGCTATTCCAAATATTTTATCTTTTTGTTGCTGTTATAAATGGCATATCTTCTTGCCTTTATATCTTCTAACAGGTTATTGTTTATATGAAATATATATATGAAAGTTATTGATTTTTATGTTAATTTTATGTCCTCTGTTGAATTTTTTTGTTTTCTGTTTTAGTTTTAACATTGGTTCTCTTGGGCTAAGCATTTATATCTGTGAACAGATAGTTTTACCTTTGTTTTCTCTTATCTAATTCCATTGGCTAATACCTCCAATATGGTGTAATGGATATAGTGGCCATCGTTACTTGTCCTAAAATAAGGCATATACATTTTATTGTTAAGACATATTCATTAATTTCTATTAGATTTTTAGCGATTTTAACCAGGAAAAGAAGTTACATTTTGTCCGAGTCCTGAATACACAGAAATGGGATTGTTTGACCATATGGTAGTTCTAATTTTAATATTTTGAGGAACTTTCACACTGTTTTCCATAGCAGCAACATCTTTTTGCATTTCCACCAACAGTGGACAGGGTTCCAGTTTCTTCAAATCTGGGTAATAGTAGTTATCTTTTGTTTTTGTTTTTTGTAATAACCATTGTAACAGGTGTGAGGTAATATCTCATGGTTTTTTATTTGAATTTCCCTGATTTGTGAAATTGAGCATTTTTTTTATATATCTGTTGGCCATTTGTATGTTTAGAGAAACATCTGTTCAGTCCTTTGCCCATTTTTTAATTGGGTTATTTTATTGCAGTTGAGTTGTAGGAGTTCCTTATATATTGTGGATATTAACCCCTTATCATATGTATGGTTTACAAATATATTCTCCTATTCCAGGGGTTATCTCTTTACTCTGTTGATTATTATTATTTGGGGGGGGTTGATTAATTCTTTTTTTTTTTTTAATTTCCTTTTCTGTGCAGATTTTTGTAATCCCAATTTGGATACAATCCCAGTTTTCTATTTTTGCCTTTGTTGCCTGTGCTTTTAGGGTCATAGCCAAAAATCATCACCCAGACCAAAGTTATGTAGTCTTTCCCCTATGTTTACTTCTAGTAGTTTTACAGTTTCAGGTCTTACATGTAAGTCTTTAATCCGTTTTGAGTTGATTTTGTATATGGTGTGAGATAAGCATCTCATTTCATTCTTCTGCATGTTCATATCCAGATTTCCCAACGCCATTTATTGAAGAGACCGTTCTTTACCCCATTGTGTGTTCTTGGTACCTTTGTCAAAAAGCAATTGATGGTAAATGTGTGGGTTTATTCCTGGGCTATCTGTTCTTTTCCATTGGGCTATGTGTATGTTTTTATGCCAGTATCCTGCTATTTTTATTACTATAGATTTGTAGTATATTTTTAAGTCAGAAAGTGTGATGCCTCCAGCCTTGTTCATTTTCCTCAAAATTGCTTTGGCTATTTAGGGTCTTAGGTGGTTCCATACAAATTTTAGGATTTTTATTCTATTTCTATGAAAAATGTCATTGGGATGATTTTGATAGGGATTGCATTGACTCTGTAGATTGCATTGAGTGTATGGATACCTTAACAATATTCTTTTAATCCATGGAATATCTTTTCCTTTTATTTGTGCCTCCTTTAATTTCTTTCATCAATGTTATATAGTTTTTGGTGTACAGATCTTACACTCCTTGGTTAAATTTATTCATAAGTATTTTTTTTAACTATCATAAAATTGTCTTCTTGATTTCTTTTCCCATAGTTCATTGTTAATGTATAGAAACTACTGATTTTATAAGTTGATTTTATATCATGCTATAACTATATTAAATTTGTTTATTCTAATAGTTTTTTCATGGATATGTTAGGGGTTTCTAGATATAATGTCATATTATCTGCAAACAGGGACAATTTAACTTCTTCCTTTCCAATTTAGATGCCTTTTTTTTCTTTCTTTTGCCTAATTGCTGTGGTTAGGACTTTGAGTGCTATGCTGAATAGAAGGGTTAAGAGGGGGACATCCTCATCCCTTTCCTGATCTTAGAGGAAAAGCTTTTAGTTTTTACCTACTGAGTATGATGTTAGCCATGGGCTTTTCATATATGGCCTTTATTGTGTTGAGGTACTTTCCTTCTAAGCCTAATTTTTGAGAGTTTTTATCATGAAAAGATCTTGAACTTTATCAAATGCTTCTTCTGTATCGGTTAAGATAATCATATGTTTTTTTCATTCTGTTAATGTGGTGTATAATGTTTATTATTTGCATATGTTGAACCATCCTTGGATCCCAGGGGTAAATTCCACTTGATCATGGTGAATGATCCTTTTAATGTGCATTATGCACAACTGAATATGTTGAATTCCATTTGTTAGTATTTTGTTGAGGATTTTTGCATTTGTGTTCATCAGGGTTATTGGCCTGCAATTTTCCTTTCTTGTGGTCTGTTTGTCTGGCTTTGGTATTAGGGTGATGTTGGCTTCATAAAATGTGTTTGGAAGTATTTCTTCCTCAGTTTTTTGGAAGAATTTGGGAAGGATTGATTTTTCTTGTTTAAACGTTTTGTAGAATTCAGCCTTGAAGCCATCTGGTCCTGGGCTTTTTTTTTTAATAGGGAGACTTTTTTATAACTGAGTAAGTCTTTTTTGTTATTGGTTTGTTCAGATTTTCTATATCTTTGTGATTCAGTAGGTTGTATGTGTCTAGGAATTTATTCGTTTCTTCTTCAAATTTGTTGTCATATAGTTGTTCATTGTAGTCTCTTATGATCCTTTGTATTTCTGTGGTACCAGTTATAATGCCACCTTTTTCATTTCTGATTTTATTTATTGTCTTCTCTTTTTTTTACTAGTTACTCTAGCTAAAGGTTTGTTGATTTTTATGTTTTCAACAAATTTCATTGATTTTTTAATATTGTTTCTCTGGTTGCTATTTCGTTTATTTCTGCTCTGATCTTTATTTTAGCCTTCCTTCTGCTACTTTTGTTTTTAGTTCTTATTTTTATAGTTCCTTGAGGTATGATGTTAGGCTATTTATTTGAGACCTGTCTTCTTTTTTGATGTAGGTGTTTATTTCTATACACTTCTCTCTTTCAACCACTTTTGCTGCATCTCGTATGTTTTGGTGTGTTGTGTTTCCATTTTCATTTGTCTCAAGATATTTTTTAATTACCCTTTTAATGTTTACATTGACCCATTGGTGTTTTGGGAGCATGTTGCTTCATTTCCATGTACTCTGCGTTTTCTAAAATTCCTCATTATCGATTGCTAGTGTGATACCGTAGTGGTTGGAAATGATACTTGATATGGATTTCAGTCTTTTTAAATTTATTAAGATTTGTTTTGTGGTCTTATATATGGACTCTCCTGGGGAATGTTCATGTGTGCTCAAGAAGAATGTGTACAGTCAGCCCTCCTTATCCACAGGTTCCACATGCACAGCTTCAGCAAACTGCAGGCCTAAAATATTTGGAAAAAAAAATCAATAAAAAATCATACAACAATAAAAATAATACAAACAAAAACAATATAGTATAACAGCTATTTATATAACATTTACTTTGTTTTAGGTATTATAAGTAATCTAGAGATAATTTAAAGTATATAGGAGGGGATATGTGTACATTATGTGCAAATACTATACCATTTTATATAAGGAATGTGAGCATCCATGAATATTGTTATCCTTGGGGGTTCCTGGAACTAGGCATCGGCCTGGTGTCTAGATCCACTGGGGCTTACCTGTAGCCTGTGTTTGCTGGTGCCGGTCTGGAGGCTGGGTGTATAGTTGCTGGTCTAGAGTTTAGGTCCATGAGGGCCTGGATTCTGGGCCTAGCAGTGTGGGACCTGGGCACACTGGGCAGGCCTGGAGCCTGTGTCTGTGGGTGCCTGGCTAGTTTGTGAGCTCAGGGGTGCCATCCTGGTGCTGGGGGCGGTCTGGAGGCCAGGGACTGGCCTGACCCTTGTGTGGCCCTGGACCCTGGGTCTCGTGGGGGCTGGCATGGCATTGGAGTGGACCTGAAACCCCCCACTCTGGGGCTTGACTGGCAACTGAGTCTGCTAGGCAGACCTAGAACCTGGAGCTGTGGGATCTAGCCTGGCGCTGGGGTGGGCCTAGAGGCTCAGTCCCCTACTTATTTTCTTGATGTTAGTTTTTGGTGGGGAGAAATTTTAGATTTTGATAAAGCCTTTTTTAGGATTTGTACCCTTAGTGTCCACCTCAAGAAATCTCTGCCTATCCCAAGGTCACAAAGATATTCTCTAGTAGTAATAGAAATCTTTTAAGTTGCTTTTATGTTTATGTTATATCGTATTCAGCAAAATTGCTTTTAGAAGTAGTTGACTCCAGCATTTTGTTATTGTTCTCCAAAGAGGATCTAATTTTTATGCTAGGTACCGGTAGGTATTGCAGTCTGGGAGTACCTTCATCTTGTGTCAAGGATTGAGAGTATTTGAAGCCAGGCTGCAGTCCCTATGAAGGTCAGTCTCCTTCAGGTTCATTCTTAGAAAGTCACGTCCTAATCTAATGCCTCTCATTTCTCGCCCTGAATTCCAGCGCTGTTCTTCATAGCCCCAAGAATTTAAGCCAAGCATTCAAGGTCACACAGTTAGTGGTAGAGCTTGGATTTCAACCTAGGCAGTTGACTTCAGATCCTGGGTTATTAATAATAACCTTCCATGTTACCCACACCATGGAGTATGGGTTTCATTTATTTTGTTTCCCATTATACACCTATACCTAGCATGATACATGGTAGGTGTTCAGAAAATATTCATTAAATATAAGAGTAATCTTGTCTTAGTCCATTTGGGCTAGTATAACAAAATGCCATAGACTATTTGGCTTCAAAATAGCAGAAATCTATTGCTCACAGTTCTGGAGGTCAAGAAGTTCAAAATTAAGGTGCCAGCAGATTCAGTGTCTGGTGAGGACCCCTTTCCTGGTTCGTAGATGGCCTCTTTTCTTTGTGTCCTCACATGGTGGAAGGCATGAGGGATCTCTCTGGGGCCTCCTTTATAAGGGCACTTATCCTATTCTAATCACCTCTCTAAATCCCTACTTCTAAGTGCCATCACCTTGGGTGTTAGGATTTAACGTATGAATTTGAGGGAATATAAATATTTAGTCCATTGCAAATCTGTTCCCCTTAGCAATGTTATTAGTGGCAGTTACTTCCAATCTGATTTGGTTTATAGTTGTGATATGATTTTACATACTGTTTTGTTGCTTTGCTGACCATACTTATTTGTTTTGTGTTGTTTCATAATTAGTGTTTTGATGGGAATTGGAAAAGCTACTGGCAAAACTTGCATCAACAACTTACTGATCTTTGTTTTGTGGTTGGTATTTTGTTCATATTAGAAGCTCCGTAGATGTTGAGTCAATTAAAAATGCAGGAATAAACAACTTCTCAAGTATTTTAAATGTTTATATAGTCATCTTTAAAGCTTGAGTAGAAAATTAAGTAATTGTCTAAAATTTACATGTTGTTAGATAATCTTATTTTCTTTTTTAAAAAAGTCTTCACTCCTTCCATAGGGTTGAATTTCAAGAAGAATGGATGTGTTGGGGTTCAGAAAATTTACGATTCTTCTCTGGAAGAATTTTATTTTAAAGGTAAGTTAAGCTGTAGGATTGTTATAACAGCTCAGAGGTCACGAGGGGAAAAACTTCAACAGCCTGATCAGTGCATTTCAATTTATACTGTTTTACTTTTCTTAGTTCCAGGGCTGGGGTTATCTTTTCCAAATATAGAGTCCTCACTGAATGAAATAATAGGAGAATATTACACAAGAAGGAGAAAAACGACAGTCCAACAAACTGCTGTATTACAGAGTGAAGCTGTGCCTTTTGACAATCTATATATTCTTTTATGGAGTATTTATTAACTTACTATAAAAGAATTAGCCATTTGCAAAGTTTATGACCTCTTAGGACAATTGACATAATCTTTTTTTCTTCTTCTTCTAGAGGCGGCGATTGATTGCTTTAGTTGTGGAAGTTATCCTAACCTTTATATTTGGTGCTACGCTTTTGGCAACACGCCACTTTATGGTTATAAAGAAGTTTGGACCTTACAACTATGTGGCTCGCTCCATAAACCGCGTGCCTTTATACATCAGTGCTCCTACCACCATTCCTTATCCTTGGGAATTGGCTTATGTGCCTTCCAAAAGTACTGTGGTACGGGATATCGTTGAAAATGTGAAACAGGGTTTAAACTCCAAGATGAAAGGTTAGAAATTAAAGTTTTCTGAAAAAACATACAGTATTTTTAAATTGATTTAGTGAAGACACACTTTTAACCTTATTAACTTGTTCTTATCTCCCAAGTAAAACATGGTAGGATAACCTCATAACAGGCATTAACTTCCTAAGTATGATGTTATGGACTTGTTAAACTTGAGAGTTAAATTCATATAAAATGTTTTCTCAGTAGAGCCTAGAACAAATAGTAATATTTAAGAATTAGATGACCAATTTATATTATTCTAAGTTATTTTCCAGTTTCATGATACTACGTCTTCCTTGAATCTGGTTGTGCTTCTTAAACCTGGGTCAGTATAACTCCAGGGGTGTATGATCATGTGCCATGGGTGTACAAGGGCACAGGATAAGCGTGAGCCTTCATTCTGGATGCACACTCAGTGGTCAGCTCTTTAAAACATGTTTTATATAACAATGTTGCACAAGTCATATATGAATGCTTTAGAGAAGACTCAAGCTACGTAGAATTTCTTTAAAAGTTCCTAGTCCCTCTTCATCTTCACATTCTCAGATCAATTTCTTTCCTCTTTCTCCCAGAGGTAAACACTGTCAGAAGTTTGGTGGGCATCTCCCTAGTGTCTTCCTTCCTTTACACACACACACACACACACACACACACACACACACACACACACTCTCACTCTCTCTCTCTCTCTCTCTCTCTCTCTTTTATTCAGTCATGTATTTTTTCAGTCTTTTTTCCCTCTTAAGGGAATTGAGTCCTTGAGAGCAGATGCCATCTCAAAATATTTCTTTTGGCCGGGCGCGGTGGCTCACGCCTGTAATCCTAGC
>NW_012147523.1:4897706-4902965 GCF_000956105.1 Propithecus coquereli | reverse complement strand
TTTTAATTTCAGAATATTATGGGGGTACACACGTTTTGGTTACATAATTTGCTTTTGTACAGTTTGAGTCAAAGTTCTAAGTGTGCCCTTCACCCAGTTAGTGTGTTCATTGAACCTGTTGGGTGTGAATTTACCCATCCCCTCCACCCCCCTTCCACCTCCTTGATTTCTGTTGAGTTTTACTTCCATGTGTGCACGTAAGTATTGACTGATTAGTTCCAATTTAGTATTGAGTACACGTAGTGCTTGTTTTTCCATTCTTGTGATACTTCACTTAGAAGAATGGTCTCCAGTAAACACTGGAGCAGAAGAATGCAAAATTCTCCATAATCTTTAAAATATACAATACAAATATCCCAACAAATCTAGAGTCAGTTATGAGCTACTTTGAGTTACTCAAAATGTTTTCTCATTTTCATTCTGATTTCTTCTTTGATACATGGAATTTTAGAATTTTTAGAAATGTGTTGCTTCACTTCCAAATATTTGGGGGTTTCCTGTTATCTTTCTGTTGTTGATTTCTATTTTAATTTTCTTTAATCAGAGAGTATACTCTATGACATCAGTTCTTTGAAACTTTGAGATTGTTTATGACTAGTATATGGTATATTTTGATAAATGTTCCACATACATTTGTAAAGACTACGTATTCTGTAAGTTTTACTTGTAGTGTCTGATAAATGCCACTTAGACCAAGTTGGCTAATTGTCATGGTTTTCAAATCTTCTGTATTTTTTCTTTCTTTCTATGCTTATTATGTCAGTTGTTGAGAGAAGTATTAAATTTCTAATTGGGTATTACAATTAAGTAGGTTATATACAGTATATATTAAAATTTTTAGATATATTTTTAAAAATATATATTTAAGATATTAAAATTTCCATCTTGGATTTGGCTGTTTTTTCTTTTTCTTATATATTTTAAAGTTATGTCATGTGATCTGTCGAATTATTTTAAAAACAATATTTTTCAGTTCTGGAATTTCCATTTATCTCTGTTTTTAATAGATTCCAGGTCTCTGGCATAATGTTCCATTTTTTATGTATTAAGCATATTAAAGTCTCTGCTGGAAAATTCTGGTATCTGGATTATTTGCATATCATTTTAGGTCATTGAGTCCTGTTTTATAACATACCATGTATATTTTTATTAAATGCAAGATATTGCAGATGAAAAATTTTAAAGGCTTTTGAGGATATATCTTTATCCAAAGAGGGTTAAGTTTTCTTCTGGATGGTTATTAGAGTACTGGTAGATGACCTTGTTCCCATCGAAGGCTGGTTTTAGCCTCGTTAAGGAATGCTCTATTTCAGTTTTTCTCTCTACTCCTGGGGCATAACGCTTGTCCTAGTGCATGGTCCTTATTCTTAGGACATGGCGCTTATATGGTCAGCTGAAGATCTGGAGTGTTTCAGAAAGCCCCTTAACCTCTGTGGGGCTTGAACTCCATTGTCTGTCTCCCCAGAACTGCCCTGCTGCTGAAATCTCTGCTCAGCATTTTAACCTGCCAGCTGCTATCTACCTGCCTGTGCTCACTTGGAAGACCAGAAGCTAGGCTTTTGCCCCTCTTTCCAGGTAGACATTGTTAGCCAAGGCAGCTGATATTCAAAGATGAATATCCAGGAAAAAGCTTTTAGACATCTGGGGAGGTCAGTCATGATGAAAGGATAAAAGCAAATGGAACCTCCTATACCAAGAGAAGCAGAACTAAAATAACTACTGGAGGGGTGAGGGAAGGAGCTGCTCAGGTGTGCTGGGTTTCAGTCCTACCCCATTATCCCACACTGGTGCGTTTGCTTTCTTATGCATGGCAATGATTGGAAGAACAACTGTAGGCTTCAGGGAAATGTGTGTGTGTGTAGTGCTCTTCTTGTTGGGGCTAAGCAAATTGGATATATGTTGGTATGAAAAGGTTGGAAGTTATATTCTTCTAGGGTTTTTCATTTTGTTTTTCACCAAGTCACTAGGATGGAAGGTGGGAAAGCATTGAACGAATTGAAGAATTGAAAGAATTATTAAAGTGGTAGACACTGGAAACTAAACTGGAACAGAAATGAAGTTAGGAGAAGACTGATTTTTAGATGTCAAGTAACTGGAGTGTGAAATGGCTCTTGGGTTGAAGACCTCTGTAGCTGCATGTCATACAACCAGTGTGCTACCAGCTTCACACATGGATAGCTCTCTACAGCTGTATCTCTAAGACAAACCAGAATGAAGAGCATACTCCCTCACTTGTAAAATGAAAATACTAGTAGTGTCTAATGTATAGGGTAGTTGTGAAGATTAAATGAATTATGATGTGTGAAGCATTTGGAGCAGTGTGTTCAGCACATAGTACTGAGTAAATGCTGGCTTTTATTATTATTATTACAGTAACCACAGCTTCCTGCTCTGCTGTCCTCCCCCTCTGCGGAGTCTCACCATAAGCCCAGCCTACCAGAGAATATTCGGAAGAGCTGTAGCATCTGGCACATGCCTTCTATTTCCCAGAGAATACTACAGAACAGGAAATAAAAAGCAGAGGAAACCTTTTAAGCAGGAGTTTATGTCTTTCACATCAGTAAACCTGTCCATTTGAAATTTAGATTACTACTTCTTGGAATAACTCAAGGCACCGGCATAACTAAACTTTCTGCCTTCAACTACTTGGTCCGAGAAAATCAACCCTGTCTTTCACTCCTCTCTCATCTTCTCACCTGGATCCTGTCTTTTGAAGTCAGCCTAGTCTATGCCGCTGACAAGTCATGAGGGAAAACTGCAAACATTTCAGCTTTTTTAGAACCCAAGAGCATTCTGGTTTTGTTCCTTGTGATTCTTTCTTTTTATTCTATTTCCAACTAGCTCTTAACCTCTGATGTTATATTCCATTTCTGGCATCTAGCTCTTAAACTTTGATATTCTGTTTCCATCTGTGTTCCTACTTTTTTTAAAAAAACTTAGCAGTGGACTTAGTTTTCCCAGCTTTGATCATTTGAATTCTCTGAGGCCCTGTCTCATTTTGCTCCTTCCCAGCTGATGTAGGTACGTACCTGATTCCAGCCCCTGAGAATCTGCTTTCAGCTTTGAAACTTATATCCCAGCTCCGCCATCCCACCCCCCCAGAAAGGGGGATGGGTCAGGTGCTGCATATCTGGTACTTCCCAGCTTTAATGATTTAATGATTACCACCCCTCAGCATAATTGCATGGCCACTAACGATGTTTTAGGTTTGCATAGCAATCCAGATACACTTTACAGTGTCACCAGATTAAACCAGCTTGGGAAAGTAAGTTGCTCCTCATCATTTGTGGATTCTATAATTGTGAACTCACCTACTCGCTAAAATGGACGTGTTACCCCAAGTCAGTACTTGCTGCACTGCCAAGGTCATTTGCAGGCGTGAACAGAGTGGCAAAAACGTTGAGTCATCTGGGGGCAGTTCCCAGCTGAGGCCCAGCAAGGTGATGTTCTGTCCATCCTGTTTCAACTCCCATAATATAAACAAATATCGTTGTTTTGGTATAGTTCGTGCCAGGTCGTTTGCTTTCGGTTTGTTTTGGTGATTTTATTGTTAAATATGACCCCCAGGCATAGTGCCGAAGTGCTGTCTAGGGTTCCTAAGCACAAAAAGGCTGTGATTGTGTCTTACGGAGAAAAAAAACCTGTGTTAGAAAAGCTTCATTCAGGCATGAGTTCGGTGTTAACGAATCATCAATATATATTAAATAAAGTGTCCTTAAACAGAAACATACTCAAAACCACGTCATGTATTGGTCATTATGAAAATGTTGAGATGAGGGGCTTGCAGGAACCTAATTTGGTATTTCCCCTAGGAGCAAATTGTTTGGTATTCTCTGACTCTGTGTTTTTTGATGACTTTATAGATCATAACCATGAATAATGAGACAACTGTATGTAGGACAGGAAACATAATGTGTATACTATCAGCACTCAGAACATTGGCAGCCGAGTATAAGCTATAAGCTAAGTATACAGAGTCATATCTGAAGCTGGGACGTGTCTGATTGATCTAATGATGAAAGCTGTTACTCTTATCTACGCTTTATCAAGCTTTGGGAATGGTTATGTTGCTGACTAGAGGTCAGCTTTGAAGTTTGGGTATAAAAAGCAGAAAGAGGCGGAAGCTGGTTACTTTCTTCTAGTGACTGCCTCAAACACAGCAGGCCCTTGATTAACGTCATTTCATTCAACATTATAATGTTGTTGAGAAAAAAAGGAAACTGATTCCCAGCCAGGGCCACTCTCTGTGTGGACTTTGCACATTCTCCCCATGTCCATGTGGGTTTCCTCCTGGTCCACCGATTTCCTCCCACATCCCAAAGATGTGCATGTTAGGTGAACTGGCACGTCCAAACCATCCCAGTCTGAGTCTGAGTGGGAGTGCGTGAGTGCGCCCCGCAATGCGATGCCGTCCTGTCTCAGTTGGTTCCCTCCTTGGCGCCCTGAGCTGCAGGGACAGGCTCCAACCACCCTTGATCCTGAACTGGAATAATTGGGTAAATAATTATTTTACTTGTTTTTTCATTAATCTTTCATAAATATATGTATAGCCCACATAAATTTATTTCAATGTTTAATTATAGAAGTGTTTTGGTCTTTAGAAGTTTGGTAATGATTTTTTGATCAGAAATAGGCCATAAGAACCTTGCTCTTGTTTGTATCAATTAGCCTATGGTACAGTTAGTTTTGTTGTACATCATTTTGCTTAAAATCATGGTTTCCAAGAACCTATTGACGATGTTCAGTGAGGGCTTCTTGTGCCTGTCTTGGAGGTAAATCATTGTGAACGCAGGGTCATCTCCCAGGCTAAACCTGGATTAGGATCAGTTCCAGGATCTATGACCTCATCCTTCCGTTTTTCCTTGGGGCCAGATTGTTCCTTTGTTTATGACAACTATAGGAATGACTCGTTTTTCATGCAGGTATAAAGCAAGTGCCCATCCACCACATTCACCTAAATGTAAATGTTTTAGAGAATAAAACCGAAAGGGTTTCCATCAAGATCCCATATGTACAGAAAAGACACTGTCTAGGATCGGAGCTAATTCTTTGGAGTTGAGTGTTGTGTTTTGGTTTGTTTGTTTGTTTGTTTATTTATTGAGACAGAGTCTTCCTCTGTTGCCTGGGCTAGAGTGCTGTGGTGTCAGCCTAGCTCACAGCAGCCTCAAACTCCTGGACTTAAGTGATCCTTCTGCCTCAGCCTCCTGAGTGGCTGGGACTACAGGCATGCGCCACCATGCCTGGCTAATTTTTTTTTAT
>NW_012147523.1:4889455-4897656 GCF_000956105.1 Propithecus coquereli | reverse complement strand
AGACTCAGAGACTGTACCATCATTGCACAATGTTAATGATTATTCTGTTCTCCCTTATAATAGAACAAAATGAGCCCCCTCATAATTTCTGATCATTGATCCTACCTCTGAGCATCCTTTTTTTTTTTTTTGAGACAGAGTCTCGCTCTGTTGCCCTGGCTAGAGTGCCGTGGCGTCAGCCTAGCTCACAGCAACCTCAAATTCCTGGGCTCAAGCTATCCTCCTGCCTCAGCCTCCCGAGTAGCTGGGACTACAGGCTTGCGCCACCATACCCGGCTAATTTTTTCTATATAAATATATTTTTAGTTGTCCAGATCATTTCTTTCTATTTCTTAGTAGAGATGGGGTCTCGCTCTTGCTCAGGCTGGTCTCGAACTCCTGACCTTGAGCGATCCACCCTCCTTGGCCTCCCAGAGTGCCTCCCTTACAGGCGTGAGCCACTGCGCCCGGCCTATTAATAGACTTTTTTTTTTGCAAAAAGTGAATGGAGCCAATTGGCTAAGGGAACTGACTGTGTGATAGTCTTTGTGAGATTCAGAAACAGTGATGCCTCAGATCCCCCATGACAAGCGTGGCCAGGACGGGAGGAAAGGATAGCTTGGGAGTGGGCATGTGGGAAGCATGAGATGGCACCTTTTGTGAGGATGCTAGTGTCCTCACAGGCTACTCTGTCAATAGTGGCAACAACAAAGCTTCTGATAGAAGCTTTTGAGAATCAGATGGTTGGGGATTTGCTAGAGGAAGAGTTGTGCCAATCAAGCCATTTAACTCCTAGTAATAAACCTGCATTAAATTTCCCCCTGCAGGCTGTTGAAGCCTTTGGTATCCTGTTTGTATCAAACACATGTTGACTCCTAAGAAAATCTTCAGTGTATACAACGCCACATACAGATATTTTATGTAACTAAATGCTTTGTCTTAGGAGGGTAGAGATGACGCCACAATCTTTTAAAATTTCAATTAGGTTAAACCTAATTTAGGCCAAATTCATTAACTGATCACCTCAAATATTAAAATGAAATTGCCCCATTTATTGCAAACATAAAGGTGGTTTCATCCCTCAGTTTCTAAGTATTTTTGATAGTAGAGATTCCCATGGTATAGGACTTTAAATAAGTTTCATGTATCAATTTTTTTCTTATTTCCCTTCAAGTTGGAAATTTCAAAACACTGAAGCACCATTCATACCTTAGCTTCCTTCAGTATGTATTTATTATAACAATTATTATTTTAAACTTGTGATAAAACTTTTTAAACCTCCTACATTTTACGTACTCCAAGTACATTAGTTTGTTAATGCTAGTGTTTCTGCAACAGCACTTAGAAATTTAATACTGTAATAGCTTTTTAGTCATGTAAAGTGGCTTCCCATCTTACCTATAGGAAGGGCTATCATTTTGCCTTTTTGTGGCCAACTCATGCATTAGATTTTTCTCTCTCGACAGTTGTAGGCTTTTCCACAGAAGGGGATTTTGAAGATTATGTTAAACAAAAGAATAACTCTAAGAAAGTTCTGGCTGCTATTGTTTTTAACCACCACTTCAAAAATAGCGATGATCCCCTGCCACTTAAGGTAAGAAAGTTTTATGTGGAAAGCTCCTAATTGTACTTCCAATTTCAAGAGATTTAATGAAGTATTGGTATCATTATTCCATTTCGTAAGTGGAGCAACTATCACTTTCTCAAGATCATACTGCTTGTACGTGGGAGAGCAGGGGTTGGAATGCAGATCTAACTTCGGTATCTGTGCATTTATGGAGCCAGTGCTTTATACTGATGAGGAAAGACTTGCATTCACCGCCTTATTCATACACTGGAATCCTAGGAAACATTTGCAGTTGCAGATATTACCATTGCCGTTGTATCTGATGCAGCACTTGTCTGTAGCCCTGCAGATGTGCAGAAAATGCACGTTTCCTAGGCCAAGACACCTGATGTCACACAGCAGTCACGTCTCCTATAGCAGGAAACACAACACAAAAATTTTCCTCTTTCTTTTGAGTAGATCTCATGATTTCTCTTCTAATCATACATCTAGAAAATAACTCCAAAATTTAGCTAGCCTGAATCAAAATTAGGACATCTGCAGACACTGAGGAAGATTGTGATTAACAGCGCCCAAGAGAGAGAGACAAGGAAGGACAGGGCTTTGCATTTGGTATCTCCGGTGTAAAGGGAAATAACGAAAACACGAGATACAGATATGCACGGAGCCAAAATTCTGTGCTTAGGATACAGGTTGGTTGTCGATGGAACAAAAAAGTAAGGAAGGACCACCAGGTTGTAACTAGGGTTATAGGGATCCGTTCTGTCCCATCAGTCCCCCTCATCTCCTCCAGAGGTGCCAAATTCCCTCAGGTGGAGTCAGTGTAGGCTGATGTTGATCTAGGCTCAATACACAGCGTGTATTGATCATGGCCAAATGTTTCAGGTGCAATTTCAAACTTCACCTCTTCTGCCTTGTGTAGTGTCCTTCACGCTGCCCCCTCACTTGGCCTGCTCTCACTTCCCCTTTATTTTACTGCTATTGTGACTCTGTCGACATTGTCTCTTCTGACCACACACACTCCTTTCCTCTTTCATCCTCCCAGGTATACGCTAACCGTATCTCTATCACTGACTTTATATGAGAATGTAAATATATATATATATGTTTTCTCAGAGTTTGAGGTCCTTAGGTCATAGGCACTGCCTGGCACCTTGAATATGTTATGACACCCTAACGTTTTTGCCTTGATAACTGTATCTATGACTGTTCACCTGGACCTATGGCACCTTCCTGCCCCTCCTGCTCTTACTGATGTCTCTGGTCTGACCCTTCTGACTTTTGACAACTCTTGGTCCATTTGTTGTCTCGTAAAGTTACTTAGCTCAATATGATGTACCTTGAAGTTTACATGGTTCTCCAAAATTAGTATTATCTTTCCATTTAATAATTGTATTATGCAACATTCCACATTTACATCTTATTACATCCTTCCTCTATTCTCATATATAGGATTCTTCCTTATGTTACAATCATTTTTAGGAGAGGAAGAGATTTTCCTCCCAGAACACTACATTTGGCTGACATAAAGGGAAGAGAAATTAACACCTTTCGGTATATTTCATTTTAGTATGCAGCCAGCTGTCTAGGGAAACATTCATAACGATATGCAAGTTACCACTGCATTTGCTTACCGCAGACCCACAGTATACATCCAAGTGTTATTGACACTTCAATAAAAAATTCCACAAAATTAAGAGAGAACAGATGTAAAGGAAGCAAGCTTAAGTTTAGACGTGGTCACAGCACGTGATGTGTGTCACGACACATTTGCTCTCACTTCCTGACGTTCAGGATCTACTCGGGCGCTCATTAGTCTACCACAAAATCACATGTTCCCGGTTGTACTTCAGCTTCCTTCTGTTTCTGATTCTTATTTGTTGATTTGTTTGTTTATTTATTTTGGTTCATACATAGTGTTTGTTCCTTATTGCTCCTTCTAGGTAGACTATTACCTGCGTTTTAGTAATTATCCTAAGAGCTCTGTGGTGGAGGAAGCTTTTGAAAAAGGAAACTGGCAGACAAGTTATCTCTTTCCACCTGTCCCTTCGGTGGGACCCAGAAACTATGATTCAGATGGGGGAAGTCCTGGTGAGCAGATCTTTGACCATACTTGTCTTAATATCCCAGTTGTATAGTGAGAGCCATCACATATTTATGCTTATATTTTCTCAACCTTTTAATCTAAGCTGCTTATTTTTAACTTACTATGTTGGTGATTTTTAATGTGTACAAAGCCTCCAACAAAAAAAATCCTGACATAGCCTGGATTAATTAATTAATTATAACTGTATATTATTCTGTTGGGTTGATGAATAATTTTTAATGTAACTATAGAAATTTTAAATTTATTATGCAAACTGCCATCTAAAAATATATATTGTGAGGCTTTACTTTTACCAACAATTTTGCAAATTTGCCTTCAGAAAATTACTCAATGCCAGAAACAAGCAATGACCACTTTAGCAGAGTTCTTATAAATTTGAAATAACCTACATCTTAAGTATGGCAAATGAATAATAAAAGTATAAAATATAATTTGACAGAATATTGTGGTCATTAACCATCATGAAATCTTGTAAAAGCAAAATTCAGGACTGTATTATCAAAGTATAGCTATGTAAACTGCATATTCATTAGCGTAAAACTGGGACAGATAACCAAATGTGAAAATACCTTCTGTGTTAAGGTGGTAAGATTGTGCTGCATGTTGTTTTTTTAAAGAATATTTTGAACACTATTTTTTCGGTCATAAAATTTGAAAGGGAATCTTATGCTTTTTCTAAATGATGTTACTACATTATGAACTTAGTCTGAGATAGTCCCTTGTAAGCATTAGTCAGGTGACAAACTTAGAAAGCTGAACAAGGCTAAGATTTGCCAGAGACATTTGCAGAAACCCAAATGCACCACAGGAGTGAAGGTGCCTAAGCTCATTTGGCCATTCTGGGGAGAATCTCTGGTAGTGGTAGCCAAATTAAGAATATGCTCCTGAGTAGAAACCCTTAAAAAAAAAAAAAACCCTCTTATGCATGCATAAGAATGTTAATGGCAGCGTTGTTTGTAGTGGCAAATAGTTGGAGGCAATCCAGCTCCTTAGTTAGGGCAACTAATTTGAAAGACTGGATTAGACGTATGCATAGCACCATCATAAAAACAAAACTAGGAGAATAAAGTATATAACACAATTTCACTCACCTGAATGAAAATATATGCAAACAAAATACCAATATACATTTTAGCATAACACATAAAAATGTAAAGATGCTCATCAAACACAGAATGATTGTTGATAGAAGGGAGAGGAGGGGCAAGGGAAATAGGAATGTAAAATAATAAATCAATAAAATAGATTAAGGGGCAGGAACCAATGAGTCATGAACCAAGGAGTACAACTAACGCTGTCCTCTGTACCTGAAGCTAAAAATGCGTGTGTATATACAGACACTTAAATATGTACATAATGCAATATAAAAGAAAGTAATAAACTAATTGATTAGAGCAGCCAAGCCCTATTTTTTTACTGTTTTTAATACAGTAAAAATACTTGTCACCATAAATTCTTATCCTTAATATAACCTTGCTTTACACAGCAGGCCTAAATAGAAAGGCATTATTATTTAAATAGTATCTATTTTAGCCTTAAATTCTTTCCTTCTCTGGTAATAAGAGCTAAAACTTTTCAGTGCTTACTCTGATTACCAATTACTATAAGATACGTTTCATTATGTCAATTTTTTAGGTAAAGTACCAGCTCATAGAGATTAATGCACTGTGCTAAGGGTTAAATAACTCATAAGCCCTGGAGCTGAGACTTAAACAAATGCATTCTGTATCCAGAGTCTGTGCACTGAACTTTCCCCAGCATGTTATCAAAAACAATACAAAACACATTTAATTTATATATATATAAATATGTGTGTATATATCTATATGTATAGAGATAATGTACCCCATGCCAAACATTCTTGCTGCTCTCTAGTCACAAGGGCTTATTGAGAAACAAATAATCTTGAATTACTGTCATCAGTACTTCTCTTCAAAAAAATATTGGGGCATAGTCTAGGATTCCATGGATAGCTACACAAGGGACCTGTGCTTAGAGGCTAGTCTTGCCCCAACAAAACTAAATGTTCTTTAAAGCAGTACTTCTCTAGTGAAGGTCTGAACGGTTTTCTTTTATTGTTTGTTTTTTATTAAATTTTCAGACCGTCATAGAATATAGCACTTTTGTGAAATACACTGGAAATGAATTAGTAGTAAAAGTTTTTGGTGTTAGGATATAAAAGGATATGGTAGTAATAAGGAAGAAAAAAACCCTGACTAAATGAAACTCATGCCCTGTGATGCTATTTAAGAATTTTGGATGCAAGGAAGCTTCGTTGAACTGAATTCCAGGGGGGGCAAAACCTTCATGGGTGAGCAGAGAGCTGCTGTGTCTTCCATACCTGGGGGCAAGTCTCTGATCTGGGTGCAAGTGGGTCAGTCATAGATAGAGACAGTTTGTAGGGATAAGGGGAGAGCATCTGCACATTTGACAATAGTGTGGACTGGTGAGATATATTAGAATCTGAAGAGCCCCAAATAAAAAAGGAATGTTTCAGTGTATGAGTTTTCTCTCCCCTAAGCCTGGGGTTTTTCATGAGTAGCAGCAGGGGAAGTCAGCTAGAAAGCAGAGAGTCCGTGCAGTCTTACAGTTCTTGTACTGTGGGAACCTGTCTCAGGATAAACCGAAACTCTCTGAAACTTCAGCCCAACCCTGTCCTAATTCAGAACCTGATAAAATATTAGCAATGGTGCAGTAGATGGGGGAATTGGACAGAGAGATAAAGGGATATATCCTTGATCCCATTTGAAAGCAGAGATGAGCTCAATTTAATTAAAGCTGAGGTTCAGATTTAGCTCAACTAAACTCTTGTGGAATTTGAATGATCAGTTCCTCACTGTAGCTGTATGTTAGAGGAAGGGGCTAGCATCGTTAAGAAAAGAAAACAAAACAAAAATTATACTTTAATGTCTACTGTTCTTTTAATCATAATATCTGGCATAAAATCCAAAATTATATAATATACAAAGAAGCAGGAGAATGTTACCCAACATCAAAAGAAAAAAAAAAGTCAAAATAATAGGTGGTTAGATAAGTCAGATATTGTAATTGGCATACAAGGACTTTAATATTAAAAAATACTTACTCTAAAAGAAGTTGAGAAATAAAGAAAAAAGGAATAATAAGAGATGGAACACAGAGACATAAACAGTATTCTGGTAGGCTTAAACATAACCATAGAAAAGGCATGTTTATCTCTAAACATAAAAAAGTTTACTTCTATATCTACTATGTCACGTGTCTTGCAACAGAAATTATGAGGCATATAAAAAGGCAAGGAAAAACAGTATGAAAAGACAAAACAATCATTAGAGTCAGACTCAGATATGACATAGAATTTGGAACTATCAGGGAATTTAAAATAACTTTGATTAATATGTTAAAATTTACTGGAGAAGGTAGACAACATGTAAGATCAAATGGCTTATTTCAGCAGAGAGAAACTATAAGTATTAAAAGGAATGCTAGAAATAAAAAACAGAGTAACAAAGATGAACAATGTGTTGTATGGCTCATTGGTAGAATGAAAATGGCCAAGGATAAATCAGTGAACCGGAAGATAGGTCAGATGAACAAACAAACAAAAGAACAACATATTCAAGAGTATTGGAAAAATACTGAGTAGTTGAAGACTTCCACTTCTGGGGAGATAGTGTAGGCTTGCTTTTTTCTGTTCCTCTCAACTAAATACAACTTGAAACGCTGGACATTATTTATAGAACAGTCATAAGAAGACTCTGAAAGGTAAAGAAACCAGATCAACTAGGGTCCTCTGGACCCAAGAAAAGTCATGGAGGAGAGTTCCTGGGATTTTCTTTTTGCTGCCTATATCCCAGACTTCAACCTGAAGAAGCCAACAACCCATAACTGTCAACATGGGTAGATAATAAACCCCTGGAAAAGCCTGAACTCTCTAGCAAAGGACTGGGAAAGAGGCAGACAGTAAGACGGAAAACTTCTCAGATGACAACTGCTCTCCTCCAGCCAAACATGACAGAAAAAACCGTGAATCCCTCTCTACCCATGGCATCAAAAGGTGAATGGGGAGCCTAGACTTCTACTTTTGTGAAGCTATAATGAAGTGCCCCAACATCTCCACCTATCAGAGAAGGCCAATTATGGAGGTGGGACATTCATCCTTACTGCCTGGTCGTAGCCCCGCCCCCCCACCTGAGTGTCAGTGGGCACCACGTGAGGAGTCTAGACTTCCAACCCTATCCAGCAATAATAATGAAATGTTCCTCTCCCATCTCACTCTCCCTCCACTTTCAAGAGGAAGCCTACTTGAAAGTCAGTGGAAGGTCATTGTCTAGCAGTAATTAGGTGTCATGAATATCATGGTGTCAGTGAGACCATCTGGTGATCTCAAAATTTTACCTCCACCCATCAGTAACCAGGAAACACCCCCTCCCCACCATGGATCCATCGAGGCCAAGTAGGAAATCTTGACTTCTGCTTCCTCTTGGCAGTAATGAGGAAGTAACCCCTCTTCCTGTGCTGAAATTATCTTTATTTGCAAATGACAGAATCATGTATACAGATAATTCT
>NW_012147523.1:4887075-4888099 GCF_000956105.1 Propithecus coquereli | reverse complement strand
GCACAATATGTATATCTGACACAGGTTTCACATTCATAGTATATAAAGGACTTGTATAAATTAATGGAAAAATTTCTTTTTAGATGTCATGACTGCTAAATTTCTATAAAAGTTTTAAGTACTTGCTCTTAATTTCTATACTTAATTCACATACGAGTAGGAAACAGCATATTGTCACAGGTCCAAGGGCAATACTTTGATTAGCACTGCTTTATTGGACATCAGCTCATATAAGTCACTCATTTGTGTTACTTCTTGTATGAGCTTCATTTCTTTTTTCAAATGTCCAGGGTGCAGAATCAAAGTCTTTGCCTAACCAATAATCAATCCAATTTTTCATTTATGTCAGTTAACTGAAATTGCAGAAAGCAGCTCTGTAATTTCATGCAGTATTTCATTTCTTGGAAGCTGGGCATTACGATCCTTTTAGAAAGTATTTACTGTGTATTCGTGTGGTGAAACCATGATAGCTGCTCTGAAATTTAGACCATGAGAAGAGCCTCATTATGACAGTTAGCTTTGCTATCTTTGACAAACTTTAATTGCTGTTTTCTTTGTTCAGCTCAACTGTTTTTTGGTCCGCTGTACTTAGCAATCTTTGTTTTCTTGTTTAGGGTACATCTCTGAAGGATTCCTGATTGTGCAGCATTTCTTAGATGTGGCCATCATGCGCTACCACAACAGCAGTGCCACACAGTTGCTGTTTGATAATATCAGCATTTTTGTTCAGCGATTTCCATACCCATCATATTTTCATGATTTCTTCTTTATATTTTCTGGTCTTTTCATTCCTTTAGTAATTGTATCTATCTTCTCTATGAATCATCTTACCCTCATTCAATCCATTGTGTCGGAAAAGGAAAGCCGACTGAAGGTAACACCACTTTTCTTATGGTAGACAGAACTTCTGTAGAAAATTCTGGGTGTGGAGGGAAAATTTATGTGGGAGGCTGAATTATCTCCACATGCTCAACACGGGTCAATTGTCACATCTTAGCAGTGGCCAAGGACTGAGCATTTAAAT
>NW_012147523.1:4880658-4885745 GCF_000956105.1 Propithecus coquereli | reverse complement strand
TTATAACATATGTAAGGAAAAGTGCACAAATCATAAGTGTATGGTTGGATAGATTTAGCTTAAAGAAAATATGCCTGTTTTGTCATTGCTCTGTTAGGAAATGAGACACTGCCAGCACCCTAGGAGTCCCTGTGTACACCCTCCAAAATTTTTTTCCAAGGGTATACACTAACCTAATTTCTAAAATCATGAGTTAATTTTGTCTGTTTTTCAACTTGAAATAAATGGAATCATGCGCCATAATATTCCACGTCTGTGTGATTCATTCAGCTGAATACGTAGCTGTAGTTCATTTGCATTAATCGAGTTCCAAGAATCCATAGTATGATTGTATCACAATTTATTAATTTTCTTTTGATGATCATTTGGGTTTTTTGAGACTAACTATTATAAGTAATGCTCCTATGAAGATTTTATGCACGTCTTTTTTGCTGAATGTTGCATTATGTATATTTAGCATTAGTAGATAACGTCAAAGTTTTTCAGTAAGGTTCTACCTATTTACATGCTCTGTAGCAATGCACGAACATTCTGTTTGCTCCACATCATCACCAACATTGGGTGTTACCAGTCTTTTCTAATTTTATCAAGTCTGGTGAGTGTGTAATGGTAATCTCATGTTGCTGGATTGTTTTCTTACCAACTCGCTTATACTGGGAACTGTTTCCTAGAAAATTCTTCCCCTTGTGGTTTCTGGCTGAAGTTGGCCAGAAGTGAAGTGGCATGATATGGGAAGGTAAAGCGAAGCAGTAGGCATTACGTTCTAAACGTTGTCATTGCTAAGAGGTGGAGGGGGGCAGATGTAGGGCTGCAGGTGCGTTCCAGTTCGTCCTCACTTTTCTGGGTACTGTGTTGAGCTCTCCTGTTCACTGTGGTTTCAATATGCATTTTTCTAAATGTTAATGAAATTGAGCATATTTTTAAATGTTTAGTGGCCACTTGTATATTCTCCTCAGTGAAATGTCTACTGTGTTGCCTAGGCTGGATTTGAAGCACTGGGCTCAAGATCCTCCTGCCTCAGCCTCCCCAGTAGCTGGGACTACAGGCGAGTGCCACCATATCAGCCTCTGTCTGTTTTGCTTTGCTTTCATTTGGGGCTGTAAGAACTTCTAGTGTATTTGGAATACAATTGTTTTGATGGTTGATATGCATTACAGATAGCTTTTCCTAATGTCTTTCACTCTCACAATGGGGCCTTTTAGTAATTAGAAGTTCTTAATTTTAATGTAACCTATTTACCAATATTTTCTACTGTTTTAGTGTTTTTTATTCACCTCAAATGCTTATCAATTATTTGTTGTAACTGAAACATTTTTCCCTCTGACTAACATTTCCTCATTTCTTCCACTTCCGCTCCCCCAGCCTCTGGTACCCGCCATTCTGCTCTCTGCTTCTATGCATTCGGTTGTTTTAGGTTCTACATATCAGTGAAATCATGCGGTATTTGTCTTTCTGTTCCTGGCTTATTTCACTTAACATAATGTCCTCCAGGGTCATTCATATTGTCCCAAATGACAGAATTTCCCTCTTTTTAAAGGCAAACTATTATTTCATTGTGTATATGTACATATTTTCTATATCCATTCATCCATTGATGGATGTCTAGGTTGATTCCGTATCTGGGCTGTTGTGAATAATGTTGCAGTGAATATGAGAGTGCAGATATCTGTTCAACATATTGATTTCATTTCATTTGGATACATACCCAGAAGTGGGAATGCTGGATCATATGGTAACTCTATTTTTTGTTTTTCTGAGGAACCTCCATAAAATTTTGTATAATAGCTGTACTAACTTACATTCCCATCAACAGTGTACAAAGGTTGCTTTTTCTCTGCATCCTCACCAATACTTGGTATTTTTTATTCTTTTAATAATAGTCATTCTAACAAGTATGAGATGATATCTCACTGTGATTTTAATTTGCATTTTCCTAATGATTACTAGTGTTGAGCATTTTTTCATATACCTGTTGGCCATTTGTTATGTGTTCATTTTAGAAGTGTCTCTTTAGGTCCTTTGCCCATTTTTTAATCAGGTTATTTGTTTTCCTGCTATTGAGTTGTTTGAGTTCCTTATATATTTTTTTATCAACCTCTTTTCTAATATTCTTCCCCAGTGTATAGGTTGTATCTTCTCTCTGATAACGGGTTTTTTTATCTGTGCAGAACCTTTTTAATTGGATGCAGTCCAACTAAATTCTATTTGTCTATTTTTGTTTTTGTTGGCTGAGATATTGGGTACAAATCCAAAAAGTCCTTGCTCAGACAAATGTATAGTTTTCACCTGTTTTCTTCTAGTGATTGTATAGCTTCAAATCTTACATGTAAATATTTAATCCATTTTGAGTTGATATTTGTATATGGTGTGAGATGAGTCCAGTTTCATTCTTTTGGATGTGGATAGCCAGCTTTCCCAGTACCATTCATTCAACAGACTATCCTTTCTTCATTGTGTATTCTTTGGCACCCTTGTCAAAAATCAATTGATGGCAGATGTGTGGGTTTGTTTTGGAGCTCTCTATTTTGTTCCATTGGTCAGTGTGTACATTTTTATGCCAGTCCATGCTGTTTTAATTGCTATAGCTTTGTAATATAGTTCAAAGTCAAAGAGTGTGATGCCTCCAGCTTTGTTCTTTTTATTCAAGAGTACACTGATTTGATCATTACCCATTGTATACATGTATCAAAATATCACATGTACCCCCAAAATAAGTACAACAATTGTATATCAATTTTAAAAGATTGCTTTGGTTATTGGTTCCATATGAATTTTAGAAATATTTTTCTCTTTCTGTGAAAAATAATAGTGGAATTTTGATACAGATTGTGTGAATTTATAGATTATTTTGGATAATATAGTTATTTTAACAATATTTTTCTAATCCATGAATATGGATATCTTTACATTTATGTGTCTTCTTCAATTTCTTTTATTAAGGTCTTACAGTGTTTAGTGTACAGGATTTTAACCTCCTTGGCTAAATGTATTCCTCATCATTTTTTCAATGTAATTTAATTTTATTTTAGCTATTATAAATGGGATTTTTTTCTTTATATTTTTAGGATAGTTGGTCATTGGTGTGTAAAACACTGCTGATTTTGTATCCTGCATTTATTGAATTCATATATTAGTTCATTACAATGGTTAGGATTTTTGGTGGATTCTATAGGGTTTTCTCTATACAAAATCATGTTGTGTGCAAACAATAACAATGGAAGTTCTTCCTTTCCAACTTGGATGCCTTTTATTTCTTTCTCTTGCCTAATTGCTTGGCCAGGACTTCCAGTATTCTGTGGAATAGAAGTGGCAAGAGTGGGTATCCCTTGTCTTGTTCCTGATCTTAGAGGAAAAACTTTCAGCTTTTCACTGTTAAGTATGATATTAGCTGTGGGCTTCCCATTTATGGCCTTTATTGTGTTGAGGTAAGTTCCTTCTATACCTAATTTGTTGACAGTTTTTATCATTAAAGTATGTTGAATTGTGTCAGCTGGTTTTTCTGCAGTGTTATTAAGATAATTGTATGGTTATCATCCTTTATTCTGTTAATATGGTATATCACATTTATAGATTTGTATATATTGAACCATTCTTGCATCCCTAGGATAAATCTTACTTGATCATAGTGAGTGAACCTTTTAATGTGCTATTGAATTTGGTTTACTCATATTTTGTTGAGAGTTTTTGTATCTATGTTCATTAGGGGTATTGACCTGTGATATTCTTTTCTTGTAATGTCCTTGTTGGGCTTTGGTGTCAGGGTTATGCTGGCCTTAGAAAATGAGTTTGGAAATATTCCCTCTTCTTTAGTTTTTTTAGAAGGGTTGAGAAGGATTGATATTAGTTCTTATTTAAATGTTTGGTAAAATTTCGCAGTGAAGCCATTAGGGTCCTGGGCTTTTCTTTGATGGAAGACTTTTATTTTTATTTTTATTGTTTTATGCATTTTAAAATGGAAGACTTTTAAATTACTGATTCAATATTTTTCCTCATTAATGGTCTGTTCATATTTTCTCTTTCTTCATGGTTCACTATTAATTTGTATGTGTTTAGGAGTTTGTTTATTTCTTCCAGGGTTATCTAAATTTTGGCATATAGTAATCTCTATGATCCTTTTCTATGTTATTAGTTGTATTAATAATATCTCCTCTTTTATTTCTGATTTTACTTATTTGAGTCATCTCTGTTTTTCTCTTAGTCTAGCTAAGGATGTGTCAATTTTATTTCTCTTTATTAAAAAAAATCTTAATTTCATTGTTTTTTTCTTATTGTTTTTCCAGTCTCTATTTTATTTATTTCTCCTTTGACTGTTTTTTTTCCTTCACCTCTCTTTGAGCTTACTTTGTTTTACTTTTTCTAGATTGTTTAGGTGTAATGTTAGGCTGTTTATTTGAGATATCTCTTCTGATGTAGGCATTTAATGCTATTATAAACTTCCCACTTAGAACTGATTTTGCTGCATCCCATAGTTTTGGTATTTTTTTTCCAGTATCATTTGTCTCCAGATTTTTTAAATTTCTCTTTTGATTTATTTTTGATGATTGGTTGTTCAAAGCATGTTGTTTAATTTCCATATAGTTTTGAATATTCCAAGATTTTTTCTGTTACTGATTTATAGTTTAATACCATTGTGATCAGAAAAGATAATTGATATGAATTCAAGCCTGTTTAATTTGTTAATACTTGTTTTGTGGCATACCATATGATCTATCTGGAGAATGATTCATGTGTGCTGGAGAAAAATGTGTATTCATTTGCTGTCAAATGGAATGTTGTTTATATGTCTGCTAGGTGTATTAGTCTGAAGTGTAGTTCAAGTGCAAAGTTTCTTTTTTGATTTTCTATCTGAATGATCTGTCCCCAAAAAAGATTTTGAAGTTGCTCTACTATTACTGTATTATAGTCTATCTCTCCCTTCATATCTATTTATATTTGCTTTATATATTTAGGCACTCTAATGTTGGATCCATAAATATTTATAATTACTATACCTTCTTGATGAATTGGCTATTTTAATATTCTATAATGATCTTCTTTGTTTATTTTTACAGTTTTTGATTTAAAGTCTATTTTGTCTGATATAGATA
>NW_012147523.1:4870746-4878473 GCF_000956105.1 Propithecus coquereli | reverse complement strand
GATATTAATATAAGTGGTTTATAGCTTTTTTTAAGTGTTTTTCATGTCTTACCAACATAAGGTGAATTACCGGGGGAATGATCTTTGGGCTTTTAAAGAATCACATTACTGCCACTCACTAGCTGAATAATTTTATGCAAGTTACTTGATGTTCTGAGCCTTGATTCTCTCCTCTATTAATTAGAGACAATCATATTTGTTATTTAACATATTTTGATTGTAGACATTAAATTAGATAATATTTGTTGAATGCATTATGAAAACTCCAAGGCACTGTATGGATATATTGTTTTATATAATATTTGATTTATGTTCTCTCTCCCACAGGAGTACCAGCTCATGATAGGACTCAGTAATTGGATGCTCTGGGCTGCCTATTTCTGTACATTCCTCTTGCTGTATTCTATCATCATCATTTTTATATGCATAATTTTCTTTGTCAAGGCAAGTGTCTATTTGACTGCAGTGTGCTGCAGCTAAAACTTCAAGAGGGAAAACACAAACACAGTGTGGGCCTAATGGATCTCAGGTTACTAGGGAATGAAAATGTGGCATTTTGTTGACTTCACTGTGGAAACTCAAGAGACTGCTTAGTCTCTATGCAATTAACTAAACTTTAAACCTAGATGAGTGAGCCTTCCTGTAAGAAACGAATGGTTAACTCCCCATCTCACTGAACAGTCTTTGGTCTGACCAGGACTATCAAAATATTTCAGGATGTTTCATTTCTCCTGTTTTGTTTTGGTGTGGTGCCACTTAGAGTGTGACTAAACCGGCTTCCTAACTGTTTCGCTAGATTGAGCCTGCATCAATCATCCAACACAGTGACCCAGCTGTGGTCTTCGTTTTTTTGCTGTTTTATGCCATTGCCACAATATGCTTCAGCTTTATGGTCAGCACATTCTTCAATAAAAGTGAGTCTAAGATTTCTCCTATGAAATATTCTAAGTGACTAAACAAACATTACAACTGGAAGCTCTTTTAAACTTTAGTTGCCAGCTCATCTATAGCTTCTGTTTACATGCTAACTGAAAAGATAAATATCATATGCATGTGAAATGATTTGAAAAGAAATGAAGAGCAATGAAAATTAATATAGCACAATATATATGTAAAAAAAAAGGATACAGACCAAAAAATAGGATCATATTTGTGTGTTCTTTCTAACCTTTAGCTGCTACCTCATGTATGGTATTTGTCTCACCCTTCCATCATGAAGTGTTGAGAGAAGATGTCTTTCATATATTCTATTGGAGGGACTAATGTGTGCTAATATCTGATTACTAGACTGTTATATGTAAAGAGGAAGAAAACAAAACTGCTTAAAAGGGTTCTTGCACTTAATTAATAGATCTTTATTGTATTGCCGTACCTGCCCCATAGAGCTGACCTTAGGAACATGAATACTATGTGCACAAAAAAAAATGATTTGAGAGGTATATTAGTCATGGTTTTTCAGAGAAACAGAATCAAACAGGAGATTTATTGTGGGAGATTAAAGATTTATTATGAGGAATCAGTTCACACCATTATGGAGGCTGAGAAGTCCCACAATCCGCAGACAGCAAGCTGGGGACAAGAAAGAGCCACTGGTATTATTCCAGTCTGAGTCTGAAGGCCTGAGAACTAGGGGAGCTGATGGTATAAATCCCAGTCTAAAGGCAGGAGAAGACTGAGGTCCCAATCAAGCAGGCAGTGGGGAAGAAAAAGGGTAGAATTCCTCCTCCCTTCACCTTCTTGCTCTTTTGAGGCCCTCAACAGATTGCATGATGCCTGTCCCCACTGGGGAGGGCAGTCTACTGAGTCCACTGATTGAAATGCTAATGTCATTTGGGAACATCCTCACAGACATCTCAGAAATAATGTTTAACTGTACGCCCCATGATGCAATCAAATTGACACATAAAATTAACCATCATAAGAGGACATGCAGAGAGTAGTGAAAGTTAATGGAGCACAATATACACATAAAAAAAGGATATAGACTGAAATATTCTTAGTTGGGATAAGTCTAAATGTTCTTCCAATAGAGGGAGGTTTAGAAAAATTTTTGAAAGATTGGAAGATGGGAGTGAATAGGAAGTCAAATCAGTGGATGCAAGTATTCACTCATTCATTTAAATCTTCGAATTATTTCTTTTGTGTAGGCACGGTATCTAATATAGAAAGATAAAAATTGCTTTCTTTCCATTTGAGGGCCCACACGCAAATTGGTTTTATGAATTTAAAGGCCTCTGGAAGAAGATGAGAATTCCTATTGCTCCATATCCTTGCCAATATTTTGTATTGTCAAACTTCAATTTGTGCCAAATTAGAGATATTAAATGCTATCTCATTGTAATTTAAATCTGCATCTACTAATTACTAATGAAGCTTAGTATGTGTTACTAGTATGAGTCATGTGTGTTTCCTCTTCTATAAAATCTGTTAATCTGATCTTTTAATATTAATGCCTATAACAATTTTTTTATTAAAGTCTATTATGTCTGATATTAGTATGGCCACCTACCTCTCTTTCTGTTATTTGCATGGAGTATCTTTTTCCATCCTTTCACTTTCAACCAATTTGTATATTTGGATCATTTTTAAAAAATCCATTCTGCCACCTTCACGTTTTAATGATTGGAGATAATTAAGGATTTTACTTTTGCCATTTTTGTGTTTGTTCTGTACATGTCGCATGCCTTTTCCCTCATATTCATGAGTCCCATCCCATTTATTTTTCTGTACATTTTCTAGTTATTAGTGGATAATTTGGAGATTACAATGAATGCCTTAATTTAATTTGAATTAATATCAGTTTACCATCAATAATATACAAAAACTCTTCTTCTGTAAAGCTCCAGCTCCTCTTTTTGTTGGCATTTGCACAAATTATATCTTTGTTTGTCTATTAACATGTATTTATAATTATTTTATGCACTTGTCTATTAAATCATATAGAAAAAAGTTACAAAACAAAAAAATTTCATAATACTGGCTTTTGTATTTACCTATGTAGTTACCTTCACTGGAGCTCTTTATTTTTTTATATGGCGTCGAGTTACTATCGAATGGCGTTTCATTCAGCTGTAAAAACGACCTTGTGGAGAAGGTCGTTAGCAAATTTCCTCAGCTTTTGTTAATCTAGGAATTTCTTAATTCCTCCTTCCCAAATTTGTAAAGACTTTATTTTTTTTTTTTTTTAGAGCAGTTTAGGTTCACAGGAAAATTAAGATGAAGGTACAGAGATTTCTCACATACCTTCTGCCCTCCACATGCATAGCCTCCCCCCATTATCCATGTCCTCCCAAATTGTGATATTTGTTATAATGAATGACCCCACATTAACACATCATAATCACCCAACCCTTGGCCAGCTGGTCTTTTTACTGTCTCCATAGTTTTGCTTTTCCCAGATCACATAATTGAAATCATACAGTCCATAGCCTTTTCAGATTGGCTTCTTCCACTTAGTAATATGCATTTAAGACTCCTCCATGTCTTTTAATGGCTTTATAGCTCATTTATTTTTTTGTGCTGAATAATATTCCATTTTCTGGATGTACAGGTTTGTTTATCCATTTACCTACTGAAGGACATCTTGATTACTTTCAAGTTTTAGAAATTATGAATAAAGCTGCCATAAATATTCATGTGCAAGTATTTTTTATTTCAAAATGTTAAGGGGATGCAAATGTTTTTGTTACACATATACCTTGTATAATGCTAAAGTCAGGGATTTTAGTGTGCCTGTCACCAGAAGAGTGTTCATTGTACCCAAGAGGGAAGTTTTTACCCCTCACCCCCTCCTGACCTCCCCCTTCTTGGTTTCCACAGACCTTTACTTCTCTTTGTGCCCATGTGTGCCCATCGATTAGCTCCCAGTTACTAGTGAGTACACGTGGTGTTTGTTTTTCCATTCCTGACATACTTCACTTAGGATAAATGTTCCATCCAAGTTGCAGCAAATGGGATAGGATGGCTGGGGTGGACTGGAGTTGGGCATTTCCGTTCTCCCATATAGTAGACTAGAGGGAGCTGGAATTGGGCATTTCCCTTTCCCCAGGTCACTTAGGCTCTGATAATATCCCAGTGGTTTAAGCTCTAGTTAACTAGTTTCTCCTGAGATCAGGCCTTGTTAAGAGGAACAGAGTGCTCTTAACCTATTTCAGAATGGTACATTTTCCCCCTCCCTCTGCCAGAAGCATGAGGGGATTTTTCTGTGATACTTGCTATAGGTGCCTGTTCAAGCCTCTGGAGGTATCTCATAATAGAGTGGCCCCACCCTGAATGACTGGGTCCCCTGGCATTTTAAATTCTCAGTTTTGGCCACCCTGAGCCTCCAGCAACGTATCAGTGACAGTTCAGGTTTTCCCACCCTAGCACTGGCTCCCTCGGTAGTTTCTGCTGGTGAGTCTCTGCTTCCTTAAGCCGTGATGCCAGCTGTCTCTCCCTAATCTTGGGAGCCGTGATTTTTTTCCCTGTGTCCTTCCCTCTCTTAAGGATGAAGAAAAGTTGACTTTTCAGTCTGTTCAACTTTTTACTTGATGTTAGGATGTAGTGGCTCTTTCTGAGCTCCTTACACGTGGAACCAGAAACTGGCAGTCTCTCTTTCATTTTTCAAGGGTAGTTTTGCCACATAATAGAATTCTTCGTTGCCAGTTTCTTTTGTTTGTTTATCTTTATTTCTTTTACTTTAAGCGCTTTAAAAATGTTATCCCACTCTCTCTGGGCCTCTAGGTTTCTGACAGGAAATTGGCTCTTCATCTATTACATCATGGGATGCTTCTGTCTTGCTGCTTTCAAGATTCTGTTTTTGTCTTTGACTTTTGACATTTTTACTTTAATGTGTCTTGGTGTGAATCACTTTGATTTATCTTACCTGGAGCGGAGTTTTGGAGGGTGTGTAGATGCATGTCTTTCTTTAAATGGGGAAAGGTTTTAGCCATTATTTCTTCAAATAATCTCCCAGAGCCCTTGCTCTCTCTCCTCTCTTTCTGAGACTCCAGTTATGCATATGCTGGTACCTTTGATGGTGTCCTGCAGGTCTCTTGGGCTTTGATAATTTTTCTTCATTCTTTTTCTTACCACTCTTCAGTTTGCATAATATCGATTGTCTTATCTTCAACTTTGCTGATTCTGTCTTCTACCTGCTCAGATATGCAGTTGAATTCCTCTAGTGAATTTTTCATTTCAGTTATTTTATTTTTCTGCTCTGTAATTTGTTCATTTTTATAATTTGTGTCACTTTATCGATAGTCTCTAGTTCATGAGATATGTTTCTCTAGCTTTCCTGTAGTTCTTTATTTAAAGTATTTGAGCATATTTATAGTCTTCAATAAGTCCAATCTCTGAGCTTCTTCAGAGACAGTTTCTTTTTTTCTTGTGAACGAGCCATACTCTTAATTTGCATGCTTCCTAATTTTTTGTTGAAAACTATAATATCTTGAATATTATAGTAACTCTGGAAATCAGAATCAGTTCAGAATTTTTTGAACTCCTGATACTCTTTTTATTTGTATTTCTAAGTTTATTTTTTATTTGTAATACATTGTTCATTTTTTTAATTTGTTTTAATTTCAGCATATTACGGGAGTACAAATGTTTAGGTTACATATATTGCGCTTGTCCCACCCGAGTCAGAGCTTCAAGTGTGTCCATCCCTAGACGGTGCACACCGCACCCATTATGTGTGTATATACGCATCCCCTCCTCCCCGCTCCCACCTGCCCAACACCCAATGAATGTTATTAGTATATATGCACTTAAGTGTAGATCAGTTAATACCAATTTGATGGTGAGTACATGTGGTGCTTGTTTTTCCATTCTTGGGATACTTCACTTAGTATAATGTGTTCCAGCTCTATTCAGGATAATACAAGAGGTGCTAGATCACCATTGTTTTTTGTGGCTGAGTAGAACTCCATGATATACATATACCATATTTTATTAATCCACTCATGTATTGATGGGCACTTGGGTTGCTTCCACATCTTTGCAGTTCTGTGAACTCCTGATACTCTAAACCACATCTGACTCTTTGACACTAACTTTGTCTTTCTCTGTTTACTTAGACATCCTTCTTTTCCCTCAGTATCATGACAGAAATTGAATCTCATATCATATCCAGCAATACAATATAGTTAACTTCTAATTATTCCAGCAGTAGTATTTACATTTATAATTTCTTAAGCTGAGTGATAATAAGTAAAAATATAATTTTTATTAAGGTCTGTAATATTCATAGTTACTGCATATAGAATGATAAATTCTAGAAAAATTATTTTCTCAAATGTTTTATTTCAGCCTTTTATTTATTCAAAAAATACATTCCAGCACTTACTCTGTTCCAAGTATTATGTGTTGGAGGAAATAATGGTGAATAAAATGGACAAGTTCATATTTCTCATAGAGCTTAATTTAGTATACTCTTATAATAAAACAAAAATATTTGTATTTTAAGTTTTTAAAGACTGCTGAAATTGACCTTATAATTTTCTCCTTATTTATAGGCAACTTTGCTGTTGCTTTTGGAGGTTTGCTTTTTTTTGCCATCTACTTTCCAGCTAGTGGCCTCCCTTTCTACTATACACAGATGACATTCACCCAGAAGCTGACTGCCTGTCTCAGCTCAAATTTCGCAATGGCGCTGGGAGTTAAATTTCTACTCGACTCGGAAGGAGAGCGTGAGTATCTACTTCATAATTTTTTTCTACGTCCTAGTAGATATATCTGTGCTATCTTATTGGATATTCACAGTTTTAATATCGATTAATATTGCTAAAGCATCCTTCAAAAAATTCTACTACTTTATACCACCACCTATATACATGAATGCTTCCATCTTCTCTCCAGAACTTACCGCAAGTCTGTCAGAGCCTCTTCTTACTCCTTTTGGAGTTGCCACCTGCTGTGTAGTGATAGGGGAGGAAGTGACACAGTCTGCTTTTAAGAGCTCCCTTTTTCCATCAGCACGGTGTCTATGCAAAAATTCTTCCAATCTTCTGTCCTACGGAAAGCATCCATCCCTACTTTTCAAAGATTATGTTTTTCCAAAATTAGAGATTCAAATGAACATTTAGCATGAGGAGGAGTGGAGAAAGAGGAGCCATCATCTTTACCCATAGGTCGTCTTATTTTTCTTAAAGCTTATTTTCCTGACTTTTTGGTACATTTTATTTTCGTTTCATTCATTTCTAATCATTTGCTTGTTTGGGGTATAATGGAGAGCACTTTACATGAGCACTTTACTTACTCAAATGTTCTCTGGGACAACCTAAATTCTAAGGGTGTAAGAAAGTAGCTAACTTCCATAGGAATCTCTCAATGTCAACATATTATTCTCTTTGCTGTTTAATTATTATGTAAATGAATAACTCTGCTTTAGTCACAGTTGGTACCTAATTAAATGTCTTCTGCTATGTCTCAGAAATTGGACTTAGTTGGAGTAACCTGTTCTCATCAACTAAACTGGATGACTTCTTTTTTGGCTATCTACTGGGAATATTTTTATTTGATGCCTTCTTGTATTGCCTTGTGGCCTGCTATGTAGAAGCTGTCTTTCCAGGAGACTATGGTGTGCCCAAGCCATGGAACTTTTTCTTCCTGGTGAGTTCTAATGCTTGTTATTGATAAGAGGTCACAGTCATTATGAACCTGGTTTGTAATATCTACAAAAGCTATTATGCATTAATTTTGCACTGTCTACAATTGATCAAGTGAAAGAACCATTCTTATTTACACTC
>NW_012147523.1:4867796-4870356 GCF_000956105.1 Propithecus coquereli | reverse complement strand
TGAGTGATTTCCTTTAGTGGCTCTTGAACAATTACAATTTTAATAGAATAGTCTGCTTTTATGCCCTGGGTATTCCAATTATAGCCAACTAGCTCCAGAATTTCATACCAAGAAATTTTATGCAATCCATTTCAATGCAGAAGTTAACAGGCTAAAGTATTTTTTTAATGCTTTATTTTTCAATGGCATTGGTGGTGATTACATTTTTATTCCCTTCTTAGCGCTCTTACTGGTTTGGGGACCCAAACGAGAAAAGAACTGAAACAGAACAATTTTATGAGACAACCCAAAGCAAGTATTTTGAAGCTGAACCTACTGATTTGGAAATAGGTATCCAGATCCAACATTTGCACAAGGTATTGTTTACAGATCTCTTATTCTTGGTGGGACTGAAGTTTAGTTTATAATTCACTGTAAATGTTTGTTACTGAAAATGCCAAGGAAAAGATCAGATGCTATTAAAAGGATAATAGCCATCATGTCGCTTCCTTTGAGAAAAATGAAAATGAAATTTATAAAGTGCATAATAAAAAGTCACATCTTGAAGTATCACAAGAATGAAAAAACAAGCACCACGTCAAACATTTATGCATGAGAACCCTCTCTTTGTGGCCTTCCCAAGATTCATTTGTCAGGGTTTTAGGAAAAAAAAAAAAACCAAAGGTGACTCCATTTTGATTTGGACAACTTTGGCACTACGTTCTAATCGTCTCATTGAGAACTGCTTCCTGGGAACCCAAACCTGCAATAGTGCCCTGGCAGTAGCTGAGACCAGAATGAAGAGGATGAGCAAGACAGTTGAAAAACCCAGGACAAGAAATTCAAACAGACAGAAAAATAATTCAAAACCCTGAGATGGGAAGGAGCTTTGTATGTCGAAGAATGAAAAGAAAATAAAAGTTAAAGGAAGCAAAGACAAGGTTACATGAGATGAGTTTGGAGATACATCATAATATCAATCATGCAGGGGGCCGTGTAGGCTGTGGTAAAGCTTGAATTTTATATTTTAAGTTTTGATAATTATTATAGGCCTTTATGAAGGAGGGGGGCATGATCTGACTTAACATTTTGATTCAAGACTAGTGCCAGGCTGAATTTGGACAAGCATGACCACTCCGGACGTTTTGAGGAGTATGAATGGAAGAAAGAAGATGAATCACAGGCTTTTGTAGTAGCTCAGGTGAGATACGACGGCAGCGTGGACTAGCCTTGTGGCACTGGAAATAGAAGCAGAGATTTAAAATATATTTTGGAGTCACAGTTGAAGACTTACTTATAGGTTGGGTGTGTGATTGAGGAAAAAGGAAGAAACTAATGTGGCTTTCGGTTTTGTGGTTTGAGGAAATGGAGGTCAGTGAGAGAATTTATGGATATTGGAGATACCGGGGGGGAGGACGGAGGGTTTGCTTGGTTGGTTTATTGGTTGATTTTTAAATTTAGATTTGGGAAATTAAGAGCTTTATTCTGGATCTGGAAACTACATATTTATGCAAGTAGAGATTTCAAATAAGCAGTTACAAGCTTGATGCTTAGGTCTAGGGAGAAGAAAGTATAAAGACACCTGGAGAAAACACTTAAATCATTTGGGGTGAAAAAAAAATAACAATTTTTTTTGTCTGTTACACAAGATGTTTACCTTTTTTTCACCATCAGTAGGTTGTATTGGAAGGAAAATATGCTTTAATTCTGAATGACATGGGATTGAATCCCAACTCTTCCATTTAAATGTTGTGTTTCTTGAACTGTTTTCACCTCATTTTTATTAAAAATTTAGCCAGATTCTTCTTACTAGCTTATGTACTGCCTCTGTCTGCTCTAGGTAAGCAAATTCTCATGTACCATCTGTCCTTGAAAGTATCTCTCTCTTAAATTTCAGGTTAGTTGGTTGCCTGCAAACCTTACTTCTCTGATGGGCTCAAGAAAAGTTAAAATTTTGTAGATTATTCAGCTTCTACTGGTTGCTAGAGTTGGAGCGATGTTCTTTCCAGCTTTTCACATCTTAAGCAGAAGCACTGCTAGTCTACACATAAGAAATTAAAGATGAATATCCATGTGTAGGTTTTCAGTTGGAAGTTCTCCAGACTAGGACAAAGACGTTGACTGAAGACGACTGTGGCATTATAAGCTTCAAGATGGTACTCAAAACAGAGCAGGAATGAATGAGATTTCCCAGGGAATGTTTTAGATCTACTGCGAAATTCTAAGACTCATGTTATGCCTTCAGATTTTTTTTTTTCCTTTTTACCATTTCATTCCTTTTTTCCTCATGAGATTGATGATGTATTTTTTCTTCTATAAATGGTTGATACAAGTGCTTGTTCTTCCAACATGATCGTGATAAAGTTAATATTTGTGGGTTTTATCCCCACAGGCATTCCAACATCGCAAGACTACCAAAATAGCTGTAAAGGACTTGTCTTTGAATTTATATAAGGGACAGATCACTGTTCTTCTAGGACATAATGGGGCAGGAAAATCCACTACTCTGTCCATTCTCTCAGGTAGGTGTTCCACTCTGTTCAGAGGTTATCCTCACACACAAACTGGCAGATAAAGAATG
>NW_012147523.1:4854585-4867150 GCF_000956105.1 Propithecus coquereli | reverse complement strand
AAAAATAATAATTATATTCCACTTTTGGCTCATCAGGCCCATACACCCCAGTGAAACAAGAAAAGCTGTCAAAATCAACAAAAAAACCCTAACCATATTAAATGTAAATGGATGAAACAATCCATTACAAAAATTAGAGATTGTCAGATGGATAAGATCCAACTCTGTGCTGTCTACAGGAGACACACTGTAGGTTCAGAAATATGGATAGGGTGAAAATAAATGGATGAAAGAAGACATATCATGAAAAAAGCAACTGCAAGAAAGCTGGAGTGGCTATACAAATACCAGCTAAAATAGACTTTAAAACAAAAAGTCTTATTGGAGATAAAGAAGGATATTTTATAATAATGAAAAGGCCAATTCATCAGTAACTTATAACTATTAAAAACATATGCACCTAACAACAGAGCTTTAAAATATGTGAAGCAAAAACTGACAGAATTTAAGGGAAAAGTAGACAAACTCAGAAACAATAATTGGAAATTTCAATACCCCACTTTCAATAAGGGATAGAAAAAAATAAGCAGAACATCAACAAGTAAATAGAAGACTTCAACAACACTACACACTAAATAGACTTAACAGGACTATTTATATATTTATAAAACACTTCACCCAATAACAACAAAATGTATAGTCATCTCAACTACACACAGAATATTCTCCAGGATAGACCATACAGTAGGCCATAAAATAATTCTCAGTTAATTTAAAAGATTCCAGTCACACCAAATACAGTATCTGATCACAACGGAGTAAAATTAATATAAAAGAAATTTTAGAAATTCACAAATTTGTGAAAATTGATCAACAAACTCTTAAATACCAGTGGATAAAGAAGCAATCACAAAGGAAACTAGGAAATACTTTGAGTTCAATGAAAATGAAGACAAAACATATCAAAACATATAAAATGCAGCTTAAGCAATGCTTAGAGAGAAATGCCTACATTAAGAAAAGAAGGCCGGGCGCGGTGGCTCACGCCTGTAATCCTAGCACTCTGGGAGGCTGAGGCGGGCGGATTGTTTGAGCTCAGGAGTTCGAGACCAGCCTGAGCAAGAGCGAGACCCTGTCTCTACCAAAAATAGAAAGAAATTAATCGGACAGCTAAAAAAATATATAGAAAAAAAAAATTAGCTGGGCATGGTGGCACATACCTGTAGTCCCAGCTACTTGGGAGGCTGAGGCAGTAGGATTGCTTGAGCCCAGGAGTTTGAGGTTGCAGTGAGCTAGGCCCTCTAGCCCGGGCAACAGAGTGAGACTCTGTCTCAAAAAAAAAAAATAAATAAAAGAAGAAAGTTCTCAAACTATATAACCTTCCACCTTAAGACACTTAAAAAATTATAAACCCAAAGCAATTAGAGGGAAGGAAACAGTAAACATTAGAATGGAAATTAATAAAATAGAGAATATTAAAAACATTAAAGAAAATTAATTAAACCTAAAATTAGTTATTTGAATGATTAATAAAATTGGCAGAACTTTAGCTAGAATGACCAAGAGGGAAAAGAGAAGGTTCAGATTAGTAACATCATGAAGAAAAGGTCCATGACAACAGCAAGAAGTCACAGGGATTAACAGCCAAACAGTCTCATTTTAGGTCAATTAAAATTAGAATAATTTATTAAAAATAAATGTTCTAAAGTATATGTGAAAATGAATGGGACTGCTGGACAACGGGTAATTTGGGACATACGGTCACTCTCATTGTAACAGACATCTCTGAACACATTTATCCTCTTAGTTGTGTGTTTGTAAAATAGGATTCAGGTTTAAAGTGATATTTTCCCCATTTTACAGCTATGGATAGATGTTTTGTAAGTATTTTAAAATTGTTCTAAGTTATTGTGTATCTCCTCCAAGTAAAATTTAAATTCTTCAAGCATAACAGTTTTATTATCTGTATATTTGGGTTTTAAAAGGTTCTCCCACAGTCTAAGGTCATGCAAAGCTTATAACATGATTCATAGATTTCAAATGGCCGATGGCAATGCTAGAATGTTCTAATATAACACTCTCTTGTGTTTTTGTTACCCAAGCCATTTGCACTCATTCATACTCATTGAAAATTAGAAAATACAGTTAAACAGAAAAACACAAAATAATTTATTTCTGATTTCATTCCTTGAAAATAACCCATATTTTCTAGAATTTTTTTCTGTGTGAGATACTGCTAATGCTAATGAGTAATCCCTATGTAGATTTCAAATTTGAAGTGCTAATGAGCAGTTTGTTGTCATGTTCTCTCACAAACTCCAAGTTCTGTTATGTCTTCTGCTTGATTCTAGGTCTCTATCCCCCTACCAGTGGAAAGGCCTATATTATTGGAAAGGACATTTCAAAGCAGATGGTCCAGATTAGGAAATCTTTGGGCATATGTCCCCAGCAGGACCTGTTGTTTAATTACTTGACAGTAGCAGAACACCTGCATTTCTATTGTGTGGTGAGCCAAAGACACTTTCCTTTTATCCACTCTATTCATGTACTTCAAGTCGATTACTATTGATATCCTTATTCTCATAAAGTTCAAAATTTGATTTTCATGAATTTTTCTTTAAACATAAAGAGAAGCAAAAGGAACACACTGCTTCGTGGATGATATAAGAAAAGAGCCGCTATATGCCAATGTTTGGCTGTTCACAATAGCCAAAAAGGTGGGAGCAACCCAATTACAAGTCCTTGTTATTCTTACAAGAAATTTTTTTCATTTTGATGCAGGTGTTTCCTACCTTTTTTCCCCCACCCCATTTTCTCCAAAAATGGAAGAATAAAGAGGAAAATTTGACAATCAAGGAAAAAAAAAGAGCTACTGTAAAATATTTCTAAGAATAAAGTCAGAAGCAACATGCAAACTCTGTCTCTTCTTTCTAGATAAAAGGAGTACGTGGAAAGATAAGACCTAAGGAAATTGACAACATGCTGTCTGCTTTTAACCTGCTGGAAAAGCGTGATGCATTGTCAAAGGCACTGAGTGGAGGAATGAAGCGCAAACTCTCCATCATTATATCTCTTATAGGGGACTCCCAGGTAAGATAGCTAGATGATAGATAGATAGATAGATGGATGGATGGATGGATAGATAGATAGAGATTCCCCTGCACACTGCAACTGGTCGAAAATAATCAGCTGACACAAATTTGCAAGCTGATCTAGATCTAACATTCTAAAAAGGAAGCTCCTAAATGAAAATCTGATTCACATTATCAACCTTGTTGATATAACATGACCACAGGTTTGTAATCATTTCAGCATTCCTAACTCAGTTTTTCCTAAACGTATTATTTTAGCTTAATTGAACAAGTGAAAACTGGTAAGACACTCATGGTGCCAGTACATAGTATATATAACAATGGTCATGGAGTTCTTCTGGTCTTTAGGTAGTGATACTTGACGAGCCAACATCCGGCATGGACCCGGCCTCAAGGAGGGTCACCTGGGATCTCCTTCAGCAGTGCAAACAGGATTGTGCCATCTTACTGACCACCCACCACATGGACGAAGCTGATATCCTGGGCGACCGCATAGCCATCATGGTCAAGGGATCCCTCAAGTGCTGTGGCTCTTCAATTTTCCTGAAAAAAATATATGGTCTGTCTCCCTTGCTTGTTCTTAGGATATTGATTCCTTAATAATATTCTTCTAACATAAGTTTTATTGTTTTTTTTCTATCTACCAAAAAATTCAATGATTCCCTCTATTCTGTTAACTAGGGTTCACCTGTGAACCCTTTGAAATAATGGTCATATTTTCTTCAAAATTCAAAGTTATTTCTCACTTAAATGTTTAGTATATTATCCAAAATTCATGTTCATTTTTTCCATATGACTTCTACTGAAATTCTAATTTGTTTGAATGCATTTGTACCTTCAAAAAAATTAGAGACAGAGAGAGAGAGGGGTAGATAGATGATGGGTGATGAATAGATAGGTAAATTGATGAATTAATGGACTGCACGGGAAGCACAGGGAACTGTATATCTTTGCTTCTTGTTTCTTTTTGCCACACCGTGTTAAATTGCTTTTATATGAGCAGAATAATTTGTTACAATCTAAAGAAGAATTTTTCTAAACATTGAAAGTACGAATATGTCCTAATAGCTTCCTTACCTTTTTTTAGGTCTTTATTTAGAGTTACCTATGCATCGATCTTCTTTGACCCCCTAAATAAAATTTTAACACCTCATCTTCAATATTTCTTCTTTCTATGTTTTTTTCTTAAACACTAACTTAATAAAATATAAAACTTATTTTCACCTTGTCCATTTTCCATCTCTCCTCTGTAGAAGAAATGCTCTTATCAAGGAAGAATTTTTTTAAATTGAAGTATAACTTATATACAGTGAAATAGGTAGATTTTACATGTTCAATTCAATGAGTTTTTACAATTTTATGTACTTATTTGACTACAAGAAAAACAAGACACTAAATAGTTCCATGACTTTAGAAAGTTGCTTTGAACCTCTTTCCATCAGTTCATCTCTCCTAGAGAAAACTACTTTCTGATTTTATTCCCATGTATTAGTTTGCCTGTTCTTGAGTGTCATATAAATTAATGATACACCATATTTTTTTCTTTCTGGTTTCTTTACTTTGGCACAATATATTTACAATTTATCTATGTTGTTGCATGTATCAATAGTATGTACAATCTAATCTTCATGGATTTTTATGTTGTTTTAGGTCATTTCTGGTTTTCAAATATCATAAACAAATGTGCCATAAACTTACAAAAAAACTCTCTCTTGAGTAAAAATTTGTCTTGGATTAAAATACTTAATAGTGGAGTATTTTGGTACTTAGTGTTGGAGTATTTGGTTAAAAATTGGGTTCTAGTAAAAGATTCTCCAAAGTGCTTGTAATATTTTATATCAGTCAGCATATTTGAGATTTTCACTTGCTCCATATCCAATGACTTTACTTTGAGTTTGCTCATTCTTTCTACTGTTTGATATAGTCCACTCTTAAACCCACCTAGTGAATTTTTCAGTTCAGTTATTGTATTTTTAGCTCCATGGTTTCTGCTTGGTACTTTTAAAACTTCACTGTCTCTTTGTTGAAATTCTCAATTTATTCATTTATTGTTCTCTTGACCTCAGGTAGCATCTTTATGAGTTATTTTAAATTCTCTGTGAGGTAAGTTATATCTCTCCATTTTATTAGGCTCAGTTCTGATGATTTATATTGTTACTTTATTTGGAGAATATTTCCCTGTTTTTTCATTTTCCTTGATTCACAATGTTTAAGTGTGTTCATTAAACAAAATAGCCATCTCTTTATTTCTTCATAGACTGGCCTTGTACTGGAGGAGACCCTCCCCAATCATCCTGGCCTGAGATTCTGGGAGCCTCTAAACTTTCATGCTAGCCCAACCCATTTTCTTTGTTTTTAGTAGCTCCGAAGCATCTAGAGTATGCAGGGTCTGATTGAAGCCAGTTCTCCAAGCAGTGCCAGATAAATTGGGCTATTGAATGCATTGTGTACCTCTTTCCCTCTCCAGATATAAGCTTGGAACTAGGGTTTTCCATACACTCACTCTGTGCCGAGTTGGTGCAAGTCACTATGACAACTGACAACCTAAATTGCCATCTCTGCTCTATTTGGCTTCAGGTGCCTGTATCTTATGTCTTATTAGGGATCTAAGATAGGATAGACATAATCCAGCCTTCTTTGTAACCCCCATAAAAGTTGGGGTGTTTCATATATTGTGTAACTCTTTACCTCCCAAGAGAGAAGCTAGGGGCTGTAGTTCAACAAGCTCTGTGGTGAGCTGTGGTCGGGGCGGGGGAGTAGTTGCTAGGATGACTGCCAGCCCAGATCACTGCCTCTGTTCTCACTGGCCCCAGGTGAGTGAAGTATGCCATGTTTTCACAGCACTCCAAGACAGGCAGAAGCCAATTCTCTGCTTGGTTCCTAGAAAATCGGGGCACTGGATGAATGGTGCACTTCTCCCTCTCCAGGGAGAAGCTGGGAGCTGTGGATTTTGTCCTGATTGTATGATGATATGCTGGGGTAGAGATTATGGCAAGACAGTATCTTGAGTTTTTCAACCAGTTTCAATATGGCTAGTTTTGTATTTGCCTGGAGTGCTAGGGCCTATTAACTAGTTCCTGGATTTCTCACAAAGGAAATCTGCACTGCACTGTTGTTATATTTGTGTCTGTAGTGGGGAAGGGGAGGGTCCAGGGCTTCCTATTTCTCCGTCTTGCTAATATCACCCAGACAGTTTTTTCTTTCAGCACCTTGAATATATCAACCGATTGCCTTCTGGCTTTCAAGATTTCTAACGAGAAATTAACTGGTAATCTTATTTCAGATCCCCAGTATGTGACGTGTTGCTTCTTTCAAGATACTCTCTTTTTCTTTGCCTTTTGACAGTTCGATTATAATGTGCCTTGGTGTGAGTCTCTTTGATTTTATCCTACATGGAGTTCATTGAGCTTTTGGGGTTTTTAGATTTGTGTCTTTTATCAAATTTGGAGAGTTTTAAGCTGGTATTTCTTCAAATATTCTTCCTGCCATTTTCTCACTCTCTTCACCGTCTGAAGTCCCACTATATGTATGTCAGTCATCTTGTTGTCTCTCAGGTCCCTTAGATGCTGATCACTTTTCTTCATTATTTTTTTCTGTTCCTCAGAATATATAATTTCAATTGTTCCATCTTCAAGTTCGCTGTTACTTTCTTCTACTTGCTCATCTCTGCTTCTGAAAAACTCCAGTGTATTTTTTTATTTCAGTTTTCGTACTTTTTAACTCCATGCCTTTTTGCTTCCTTTTTGTACTTTCTGCCTCTTTATCGATAATCTCATTTTGTTCATACATTGTTTTCCTGCTTTTTCCATGTCTTCCTTTAGATCTTTACAAACGATTAAGATCAGATGGTGTTTTAAAGTCTTTGTCTATGCGTGACCCCACAGTGCGAAAAGTCCCCTGCCTCTGTTTCCCACAGCTTTCTTGTCCCCAACACTGCTTTGAATCAGGCCCAAATATAATTAGCTTCCTGTTCTGATGAGCGGGGTTATATTTTCATTTCTTTGCATGTTTTGTAATTTTTATCTTATGACTGATGTTGTGAATAAAATGCTACATCAGTGTTTTCCACAAAGTTCTGGAGTGCCCCAGAGGGATTTTTCTCTGCTCCCTTATACCACCCCTACCTTCAGGAAAGCCAGTAAAGTGTACCTAGTGAAAACACAAAGCGCTTTAGGAAGATTTCTCAGATCTCTGAAGGATAGAATTTTTATCTGAGTTATTTACTGCCTGGAGTATATTATAACAGGCACCCAGTAAATATCTGTTTAATGAATATTAATCTCATTTTCTCAGATTTCAATGTCAATCGGATGAGAAGGCAGATAACAGAGGCTTTCCATACTATCTTCACTCTATCTTGTTATACAATCCAGATCCTTATCAATCCCTAAAAAAATAATGAAATTATAAAAAAAATATTTATTAGATTCTCAGATGATTTGTGACACGCCCTATCTTCTTCTTACTCACCAAGCCATGGAAAGTCTAGTATGGTCTCACAAGAGTATGGGAAGTGCAAAATTGTTTTATTTGTTTCTCTAAATGGATTTTCTCAGGTGTGGGATACCGTATAGTCCTGGTGAAGGAACCTCACTGTGACGTTGAAGAAATCTCAAGATTGATTCATTATTATACACCAACAGCCACTTTGGAGAACAATGTTGGAACTGAATTATCATTTATTGTACCGAAAGAGTATATATACAGGTATGGATCCAGAGAGTGCTAAATGGATGATTTTTAGATAGCCAGCAATCATTGTTACTTTTCCTAGTTTCTTCAGGCTCAGTAAGTAGAGTTTATTTAATAAGATAAAAGTCCTACACTACAGAGAGAGATGCTACCTAATGGCTGCGGTTTGCTGGTGTTAATTGGTGATGACCGATGGTATGTTGTTGGAAAAGTAAAAATTACTCCTGGTGAGTGGAGTGAAGGGGACTATTAAGATAATGAAAGAAAAAAATGAGATGGTTAGCACCCCCAAATGGGTTATTCAAAGAAAGTCTTAAAAGTGGTAACATCATCGTTCTTTTTTTTTTTTTTTTTTTTTTTTTTGAGTTTGGGGTGTGGAACAAGGTTGGCTCCTGAGCAGCAAAGTTGGAAAGATATATTAGAGTTATAAAAATGTATGTGGTAGAGCAAAAACAGAGCTAGTATTTGAGATTAGGACCAGCAGGTTAATCAGGAATAAATAGAAAGAAAATTGAATGTGAACATGATAGATCCAGATGAAATCTTGTTGGATGAGTTCTGCTTTGGCAATGCCTCTTTTGAAGTGTCCTGATTTCTTCTTCTACTTGTATTAAAGGCATGGAATTTTGAAGTTTGGATACAGCAATAAGAAAAAGAAAAATCTAAAATTATGTTAGTATCTTGACCAAGAATGTCAAGGAAAAGAAGCTTCAATGCTGTCATCAAGGAAGCAAAATTTCTCAATTCTTGTTTGGATTCAATCTTTTTGATCAAAGAGAATTGTCTTTTAGTTTAAAAGACATGATCAAACAAAGAAAGAAAGATTTTCAGGGTGATTCTCATAGCTGCAAATAAGTTCAAGCCTCCAAACTAGGATGAAGTACATATGAGCTTCTCACATCTCTATAAAGTGATTGTAAAGAAATAAATGTTAAAGTGAAATAACATTGTGACAAATGAGAATATAAAATGTACTTATTTTACCTTTTTACAAATGATATGATGATTTGTAAGATTAGAAAGATTAAATCAAATAGTAACATTAACTCAATTGTAAATGAAATGAAAAGATTAAATCAAATGGTAATTAGTGACATGGGATGAAATCAAACATAGGCCCATTTATCTCCACAACCTATGTTTTTCCGTCTATATCATGGTGTTAGAAAACCGGAGAAATAAACGCCAATCTCATTTTAATTTTAAACATCACAAATTGGCACCAATGATCCCAAAGTTGATTATGGGGGGGAAAAAAACACCAGAACGAGAACTTAAAAGACAGATCACTGAATCAGGCAGAATCACACCTCAGTCTTAGACAGAATTTCCTCTTAAAGTTTTACATGATAAGAATTCAGTCCTGGACAAATTAGTATATTTTCATAAGGATGGGAGAAAATGAATGGACTATAGAAAAGATACCACATTTCGGAAGAATAGGATCACACTGAAAAATCATAATAAATGTCAACTCTGAAAATAAATGTACTATAAAAATAGAAAACTTTTGAAACTCTCTGATTTAAAATCTCAATCAAAGAGGACACTGAATCTAGACCCTAGACCAAGCAGTTTTGAAGAGGAAAAACGAGATAAAATTTGTGATTGGCTAATAAAAACTGAGCAAATAATTACGGCAGAAAATAATAGAATTAATTAAAGAGAAAACTATGTCAAAAATTCTTCCCAGAAATGTGACACAAAATTACAAAGAATAAGAACATGACATTACCACTACACATCCCCACCAGAATGGCTAAAACTAAAAAGGCAGACTGTGGCATGTGAACGTGGAAATGGGATCTCATTGTTGATAGAAGTGTAAAATGGTAAAACCTCTTTCTAAAATATTTGGTCATTTTCACTAAGCCAAATATGTTCTTATCCTATGACACAGTAATTTTACTTACTCCTAGTATATACCTAGGAGACACAAGTCCATCAAAAGACACGTGAAAGAATGTTTATATTCACAGCCACTTTATTCATAATAGCTCCAAACACAAAACCAACCAAAACATCCATTAGTAGGAATATGGATGAATATTACTCAGCAATAAAAAAGAATGAACTCTGGTGGGATATTCAACAACAGGAAGAAATCTCACAGACATTGTGGTGGGCAAAAAAGTAAAGACTATAAGATACCATTTATATGAAGTTCAAGAAAAGGCAAAACCAATCTTTAGTTGTCAAATCCCTAAACTGTTACCATACGTTGTGTGTGTGCGTATGCATGTGTGTGTGTGTGCACACAAATGAGGTTATTGACCAGGAAGGGGCATGCTGAAATTGCCTTGTGGAATTAATATGTGTGCATTGTACAAAATTCAGAAAATAAATTGCTTATAGCAATTTACTAGTTTCTTTCTCTCCATTTGTCCCACCTGTCTGATTTACCGGAGGCATAAAATTATAATAAGCATCAAAGTGAAGAATGGTCTACATTTTCCCCACTGCTGAGGGGAAATCAATTTAGAATAAAAAGATATAAATATGAAAATCATCTGGTTTGGTGATAGCTTTTTCTCTTCCTCTTCTACTTTTAGATTTGAAGCTCTGTTTACTGCTCTGGAAGAAAGACAAGAAGAGTTGGGCATTGCTAGCTTTGGTGCCTCTGTCACTACCATGGAAGAAGTTTTCCTTAAGTGGGTAACGATATATAGGGAAAAGAAAAGCCTTGGAGGGGAAGGACCATGTCTTTAGTTCCCTTTGTAAACTCACCAAACTTTCAGATTTCACACAGTAGAAATTCAAGGGCAATGGGGGCTGTTTGGGAGCCATTGTTCTATTAATACCCTAGTTAACCATGTTGCCTCTAAATAATGTTCCTGCCAGGCAGTGAGCAAACCAAGGAGCCTTCTGAGTTGGGGGTTGCAACTCATATTCTCCAAACAAGATATATTGGGATAAAGTTGAAGTAAAATGCGTTGTACATTTTTTTGTTAATATAGGGTCGGCAAGATGGAAGATTCAATCACAGATACAGAATCTATGCAGCCTCCTATCCAGATGAGCAAAGTCTCTGTCAGGAACCAGAATATAAATGTGTCAAGTAATGTTGACAAAGCAGATTCTCCCCCTCAAAATGAAAGCCCTTCTGTTAGGTTTAATGCTGGGGTGAGAACCTTTACTAAAAAACATGGTGCATACTTGGTTGGAGTGCAAAAGGTACATTTTTTCAACCAGATGTGAAGCAGTCTGGACCACAACCTAATTAATTTTCTAATGCAGAAGCGATGGGTTCTGGATAAAGATATAAGCTGTTTACTTTCGCCATTGTTATTCCTTGGTTCTTTTTTTTTTGTGTGTCAGAATATATATTTTTTCCAAATTAGTAACCCCAAAATTTGTTAGTTTATTGAAGCCAGAGTAAAGGTACTAGTAAATCTGATTTTTAGTAATAAAGTGTGCACAATACTTTAAGTATTTTAAGTTTTTGCAGTGGAAATCGTTACTGCATAAGGGATCATTCCCTATTCAGGATGATTTTCTGCATGGGAAGTCTCTTTGAGTTGCCAAACATTTCTTCCATTCTCCTTCTGATTGTATATTTCTTCTATAAAGAAAGAAGAAATTTTCTTTGCAGTCAGGAGTCTGAGGAAAATCATCCTTTTGAGATTTTGTGTGTCATATCTAAAGCCAAGCCTTAAACATTTTATTTAATAATAGCAAAGGTCAGCAAACCTTGTGTGAATAGATAACAAATATTGAAGGCATGTGGGCCATCTGGTCTCTGTGATAATTACTCAACTCTGTCATTAGAGCACAAAAACAACCACGGTGATACAGAAATAAATGGACATATCTGTGTTCCAATAAAACTTTGTTTACAAAGTCAGGCCTTAGTTTGTTGACCCCTGCCTTATACAAAGAATAGACTGATCATATTATTGTGATGGTTATGTTCTGTTCCAAGTATTTATTTGTATAAACTATGTGTTTATACCTTAACACTTTTATATGTTCATATCATAAAATTTCAAAGCATGAATTTCAACATGAATGAACTGTTTATGACTATTGTAATGGTATGTTCCTCTCCTCTTTCTTTAGTGTTCTCTCTACAACCAGCAGTTCTATGCCATGTTCCTAAAGAGGGTGATGTTCAGTTGGCGCAACTGGAAACTGGTTTTGCTACAGATACTGGGACTTTTAGGTTCCTCTGCCTTACTCTTGAGTTCTCGTGACTTCGCACATGAAGATCCTATCAGGACGATGGATTTAAGTGAATATGGTCAAACCATTGTGCCTGTTTCTGTTTCTGGACATTCTAGTTTGCCTATGTATCTCTTTAAACAACTTGAGAGTATTCTAAAGTTTAAGAACCAAAGAATTAAGGACGTGAAAGGTAAGGCTCATTAGGGAAAAAAAAAGAAAAAAAGGCTGCTCTTAGAGATGATCTGCTGTGTTACTTCCAAAGAAGGATCTTAACTATGGTATTTGGCTACCTGCTCCATTCTTTTCCTGCTAGTTATGAATATCTTAAAAGCCATTAAATTAAAGTCAAGGAATAGCCTCTTTGAAAAGCGACTAGTCTCAAAAGTTAATTATTATTGTAGGCACTTTGGCTGTGGGTTGTCTACAAGGCATTTATTGTTCTTTTCAAGTAAAAAAAAACGAAAGTGCCAAAATACATTTTACTGAAAAATTAAGAATGAAGTGTTTAAAAAGTGCTGGCCAGAATGTAGTGTATCTCATGCATGGAATGGTGGTCCCATGTCCTGCAAGCTATTCTTCAGTCTTCTAGACTGATCACATCTAAAACAGGAATACTGAAGTCTTAGTGCAGTAGCTCCTAAGGATGCATGTATTTTTAAGATAGTAATAATAATAGT
>NW_012147523.1:4852311-4853482 GCF_000956105.1 Propithecus coquereli | reverse complement strand
AAGAAACTTACATTTTAAATTTAATTTTTGCTTTAATTATCCTAGCCACAGAACCTTTTATAATTGCATCCTACTAATTTTATATGGCTTATCTATTCCAAATTCTATGCCTTTTTTATCCTTATTTTTAAGGTAAAGAAAGGGCAAGAAATCCTTTAGAACTTGCTCGTTCTTTTTCCCAAACTACAGGAAAATGTTTTCCAATGAGGAAATAGAGTTCTAGGTAATTTCTCGTCTTGGATTTTTTTCTTAAGTACTATATGCATTAGCACGGAGGAAATCACTATCAACTTTTTACGCAAAGTGATGAAATAAGTGGGTATGAGCTGTAGAAAGGTATTCTCTCTCAATAAGTGATAAAATGCCACATGCTTTCCCTGACAGAACTAAATATTTCCTCCTCTTTCATAATTTAGACGCATGCCTCTTTGGGAGAATTTATCACATTGAATTACAATTCAGTTCAAATGTACATTTTTTTTTATCTGTCTCTCAAACTAGATCATGGGGAGACAAAGACTTCCTTTATATCTCTAACCTAACTCAATTCCTGGCACAGAATAAGCATAAAATTAGATATAACTTTACCAAATTGAGTTGAGTGTAGGGGAAAATTTGAAAAGAGAAGATACTAGAATCAAAAAAGTCAGCCGCACTATAATTGTGATAGTCTAGGCAAAAGAGGATAAGGACCTAAACAAAATAGTAGGGCTAAAGGAAAAATGATAGGTTCGAAAGATTTATCAGAAGTGGACTAAAGAGATTTGTTTCTCTGCCAGAATAAATTGTTTTTTTCTTTAGATGTTGAGGAGAGTAAGAACCAGTAACATTGAGTTTGATTTTTTAATTAAATTTTTATTTCGAGTAATTGTAGATAGTTGTGAAAAATAACATTGAGAGATCCTATAGTTGTGAAAAATAACATTGAGAGATCCTAGGTACTAATGGTAACATTTTGCAGAACTATAATACAGTACTACAAACAGGATACTGACATTGATATACTCAATATACAAAACACTTCCATCTGTTTGTGTCCCCCCAGAATCATATGTTACATTGAACCCTAACCCTCCATGTAATGGTATTTAGAGGCAGGGCCTTTGGGAGGTAATTGGGCTTAGATAAGGTCATGAGGTTGGGAAGAGGAAGACACAGGAGCTTATTCATT
>NW_012147523.1:4841898-4850544 GCF_000956105.1 Propithecus coquereli | reverse complement strand
AGAGTGAATATAAATATTATACTTTACATTTCAGTGTCTATATGCTTATTCTAGTATATAAAAATGCAGTTTTTCTTCTTACATGTTTGTCTTGTATCCTGCAACTTTGATGAACTCATTAGTTCTAGAATTTTTTCTTGTTGGTTCCTTGTGTAATTTTCTATGTAGACAATCATGTTATCTGCAAACAAAAGCAGTTTTATTTCTTCCTTTGTGATCTCCGTGCCTTTTATTTGCTATTTATGCTTTATAACACTGGATACCATTTCCATCACTAGGTTAAATCAAAGTGGTGAGAGTAGACATTTTTCCTTGTTCCAAATTTTAGGGAGGAAAAGTGTACAGTCTTTCTCTACTAAGTATAATGTTAACTGTAAGGATTTTTTTTAGCTGCTCTATATAAAGTTAAGGAAGTTCTACCTTATTCCTATTTTCCTCAGAGTTTTTATTATGAATGGATGTTGAGTTTTCTCAAAAGTATTTTTCTCCATAGATTTGTACAATTTTGTCATTTTTCTTTGTTAGCCTCTTATTATGGTAGGTGAAATTCGTAGATATTCAAATGTTGAAGCAGCCATGTATCCCAAAATAGATCCCACTTGGTAATGGTGAATAATTCTTTTTATACATTGCTGAGTTCTATTTGTTAATATTTTGTTAAAGAATTTTGCATCTATATTAATGAAGGATATTGATCTGTAGTTTTTCTTTGTTATAGTATCTTTGTATAGTTTTTCCATCAGGTAATACTAGCTTCATAAAATGAATTAGAAATGTTCTTTCTTCTGTTTCCTAGAATTTATTGTGTATAATTAGTGCTTATTCTTCTTTAAACATTTGATAGGATTCACCAGTGAAAACATCTGGGCCTTGAGATATCTTTTTTGAGGAATTTTTAAGTTGAGAATTACATTTTTTTAATAGTTACAGTTATTCGAATGACCTGTTTCATATTGGGTGAGTTGTTGTAGTTTGTGTGTTTTGAAGAAGTGGTCCATTTCATCTAAGTTGTTGAATCTATGTGTTGTATAGTCAGAGTACTCCAGAGAAACAGAACCAATACGGTATACAGAAAGATTTATAAAAGGAGATTCATTATGGGAATTGCCTCATGTGATTATGGGGGCTGTGAAGTACCACAATGTGCCATCTGCAAGCTGGAGACCCAGGAGAGCCAGTAATTCAGTTTCATTCCAAAGACCTGGGAACCACTGGTGTAAGCCCAGAGTCCAAAAGCCTAAGAACCAGGAGTGCTGATGTCTAAGGGAAGTAGAAAATGTATGGCCCATTTTCTCTCAAGAAGAGAAAAAAAATTGCCCTTCCTTCACCTTTTTGTTCCATTTGGGCCCTCAGTGAATTGGATGATGGCCACTCACATTGATGAGGGTAGATCTTCTTCACTCACCCTACTGATTCAAATGCTAATCTCTTCTGCAAATAGCCTCACAGACACACCCAAAAATAACATTTTACCAGCTATCAGGGTATCTTTTAACCCAGTCAAATTGACACATGCAATTAACCATCTTGTGTTCATAGCATTCTTTTATTTTCCTTTTGATGTCTGCAGGATGGGTAGTGATTTTTTCTGTTTTATTCCTAATACTGGCAACTTGTGTTTTCTCTCTTGTTTTTCATCCTCTTTTTCTCTGTGTTTTTAACTGGGCATGCTAATCACTTCTCTTCCAGTTCCCTGATCTACTACTCTTCATTTGTATTCAACCTACTATGAGTTATATATTAAATTCTTAACTGTAATTTATGTATTTTTTAATTCTAACATCGACATTTGATTATTTCTAAGGACTCCAGTTCTCGGGTAAATTCTCTAATACTCGGCTCACCTGTGAATCTGTTTCTATTGTCTGTGCTTTCTCTTGGTATACTTGATAATTTTTTAGTTCAATGCCAGATAATGTATATGAAAATTATAAAGATTCTGCATGAAATTGTCTTCTCCAAAGGAGGTTTAACTTCTGGCAGGCAGCAAGCTTAAGGAGAGATCTAAATCCAATCATGTGTTGAAGTAATTTGAGGCTGGGTTGAAATTTTTAGAAGACTTGGTCTATTAAGCTGGGCAGTGGTGTGGGCCTGTAGTCCCAGCCCCTTAGAAAGCTGAGGTGAGAGGATTGCTTGAGCCCAGGAGTTTGAGGTTGTAGTACACCATGACAGCACCTGTGAATAGCCACTGCACTCCAGCCTAGGCAACATAGCAAGACCCAATGTCAAGAATAAAGAATTGTTCTATTTCTTACTCTTACAGTATTACTGCTAGTGTATATACCTTTTTGGGCCTCAGAGATGAGGAATCTACCAAGGTACCTCCACCATTTATAAATCTATAAAGGCCTCAAAGAAAAGGGTGTAGAATGTTGGACTCATCTCCATGCATTTCCATTCTTCTCAGGGTCTTGGCCTCCAAATTTTGCTTGCTTTCTAGGTCTCTAATACTCTCATTGAGGTTATTTTTAAATATTGTTATCCAGCTTTTCTGCTTTCCAAAAGAAGGTTTTGTCTGCTGTAAAATAAGCAATCAAAGCCATAAGTGGAAAATACTCATAAACCAGTTTAAGACAGGTAAGTAAGTTGAGAGAGTCTGTTTTCTCAATGAAGTACTAGTTTAGGTTATAGACTATGAAGTGAGAGAGCATGAAATTAAATGATGGAATAAAGTGCTGGAGGAGAAAAGAAAATGTTTGAAATAATCATTATGGGAAAATTGAAAGGGATTAGAAGTAAAATTATTTATTCCTCTTCCCTGCCATATATTGTAGGTGATCTATATTGTGGATGCAACTGACCAATATTTTTTTTTCCATCCTAGGTGACTTACTGAGTTACCTGAGGAAAAATGAAGATTGTATTCATGTGTGTATTATCGCACTTTCCATTGAAGAGAAAGAAAATGAAACAATACTTACTTTTCTGTTCAACAATGAAGCATACCATTCACCATCTCTGTCCCTGTCAGTGTTAGACAACGTTCTTTTCAGGTTACTTGCTGGCAAGGAGGCTTCCTTTACAGTCTCCAATAAACCTCAACCAATCCCTGATGAGAGTGAAGACAATGAGGAGTATGTGATCGTTTTTTATCATAATTGAGTTTTACACTTTAAATACATTCTTCCCACCCTATCTGATCACATTTATATGACAAAAATAGATATTGATAGAAATCTGTCTTTTCTGCTCTGTTGATTCTCTGATATATCTTCCCTCTGTAGGATTATGAATGGACATGACGTGGCTTTAAATTTACAGTTCGGCATGGCTCTTTTGGTCAGCGGATTTTGTCTCTTGACAGTGACTGAGAGAACCACTAAAGCAAAGAACATTCAGTTTTTGAGTGGGGTCTCTGTCTTTGCATACTGGCTTTCTGCTCTATTGTGGGATTTCATCATCTTCTTCATTTCCTTCTTTTTACTAATGGTGAGTGTTAGATAAAATTTCTCAAGAAATTTTATACCCCATGGAAAATGCCTGGTCTAATGTTTTCATAAACCTAGCAATGTCAGTAAACTATCTTTGCTCATTAGTGTGGAAGACACATTGCAAAAGTCTCATGGTAGAAACTTTCTCTCCCATATCCTTAATTAAAAGAAAATAGATTCTTTGGAACAGCACAAAGACCTCTTACAGACTAATTTCCCATTTATTTTCTCATCAACTTATGCTGACACCCCAAAACTGAGACATATTCTTACATGTAACGTCTCATACTACCCAGTCTTGCCTAGTTGTGTCCTCTAATACTGTGGTCCCCAACTCCCGGGCCATGGCCTGGTACCAGTCCATGGCCTGTTAAGAAAACAGGGCCACGCATCTCCACCTGGGCTCTGCCTCCGGTCCCGACCTCCTCCACCTCCGTTCATGGAAAAATTGTCTTCCATGAAACCAGTCGCTGATGCCCAAAAGATTGGGAACCACTGCTCTAATAGTACTTCTGGAGATATTATTGCCAACTTTTTTAGTCAAGTTTCTATCAGTTTATTTTAAAATTTTTATTAAACACCTGCTATCATACAGACACTATCCTGGGATTTAGTGTGTGGTTTGTTTAAATCCTATCTCCTGGTTCTCCTATTGGCATTCCTATCCAAAGAAGCTATGTGTAAAATCACTATTTAGCTAAACAAGTGCCCAGTAATTTCCAATCCTGACCTTCACAGTTGTAAGTGCTTTGAAGACCACATCATAGATTGGAGAGTTAAGGGAGGTTCATTGTTTTTATTCACTCCAAATTTGTACCCATTCAATTTCTGTCAGTGGGGGATTAGAACAAAGAGTAAAATGTATATGAATGCATACCTCCCTGTTCTCTAGTGAAATGTGGCCCCATGTGTGTTCCCGAAAACTGCCCAATCATGTTAAAAATTTCTTCCTTTTGGTGTGTTTGTGTGTGTCAGTGTGTCTTTGTGTGTGTTCGTGTTGGGGGTGTGTGGATATACACACTTTGGAGGTGGTGAACAGTGGTAAATATGAAAGGTAGGTATGGTGTACATAGAGGCGAAATCACTGGGGTGGGGGCAAGTTTCTTTCCTAATGGTAGATACTAAGAATTTAATTAATCATTAATAAGAATATGACTCATCTCTCAAGTAGTTTACTGTTTAGTAACAGACATAAGCTAACCATGAAAATAAATCAATTATAACAGAATATACTGATTTTTACCATAAAAGTGTATACTGCCATTTTCCAACCCAACCTGTACAATGAACCAGAAACAGTGCTTTATCTCCTTTATACCTCCCATTCTAGTCATCTCCTGATTTTTCTTCCATTTCTTTTATCATTTCCTTCTTCTCCTTGTTCCCTTTGTTCTTAAAAGTCCTTGGGAGAATTTATTTAAGTTTTGTGGCAGTGTACTCTCAAAAGTATGTGTGTATGAGTGCATGTGTGTGTGAACATGTTGGCCTGAATTCTACATGTATATATGCATACTTTTGAAAGGAAAATAAATAGGTAAACATTCTTATCCCAAGGTTGAAAGGCATCAGGAAGTTCTATATATAAATACATCCTACATACTGTTACACACTGCTCTGTGGTCAAGGACCTTCATGCTAGAAGTGGTAGGGAGAGGGTTGTTGTTGGTAATATGGAGATAAATTTTGGTACAGAGATACCCATGTTAGTGTCTGTTAGTACAGAGATACCCAGGTTAGTAAACTGCCGGAAGTTCTCACTATGCACATCTTCTATACTGCTGCATGTGTCATTCACTGTGGCCAGCGAAAGTTATGCCATACTACTTCTGCTCATGGCAAGAGCAAACATCTATCCCTTTTGAGGGCCACTAATCATGTCTGTCACTACAGGAACTGCTGAAGTAAAGGAGCATTGCTTCTGGCACCATTATATTCCTTCCACCCTTCCCTGCCAACTGATGCAGTACGCACATATACTGAGAGAATTGAAATCAATCAGATCATTCCTGAGTCTTCAAACTATTTTTTAAGCTGCATTTCCAAAGGTTTGATGTGTCATATTCAAAATATTTCCAGATTTCTTAAAACGTGAAATTTTAGAAGAGTAATGTTTACTACATGGTTGATATTCTTGTTATCTTTGTGGCTCATAGCTTAATTTAATATGGCTGGAGAGCGAATGAATGATCATTTGAAAGCAATTTAAAAATTGGTCAATTTTTGGTACACACTCTAATACTACATAAAAGGATTATGTATTCTCACTTACAACCTCAGTTATGAAGCTAGCATAACCCCAATACTAAGGCCGGACTATGACATAAAAGAAAATCACAAGCCAGTGTCTCTGATGAACATGCATGTGCAAATCCTCAACAAAATGCTGGCAAACTGAATTCAGCAGAACGTTAAAATTATTATACAGGGATAGGGTCAAGATGGCCGACTGGATGTGGGTAGTCTATGCCTCCTCTATGGAGAGAAATCAGAATAGTCAGCAGATTCTCACATTTTGAACAGATTGTCTAGGAGAGAATGCTAGTATTCACCAGAGAAGCAGCAGGAAGCACCAAAAAAGTGGGTAAGGAGAGGGTTCAGGGCAACTTGCCCAGCCAGGGCCTGGCTGACAGCTGAGAGAAGCTCTTGGATGTGGGAAAACAGTAACAGAGAAGCCTCCAGGGCTTCTCCAAGATAAGCTTTTACAATCTTGGCTACAAGAGAACCCCACAACCCACACAGGTCTTGGGCCTTACATAGGGAGCTGCTTGGAGAATGTGCAGAGATATTATTCCAGAAAGGGAATGTGTGTGGAATCCCACAGGCTTCAGAACCTAGAGCAGCTTATGCCCAGCACCATTCTGAGAGCCCAGAGCCCGGGGAACCACGGGTGCACCTGCAGCCACAGCACAGCTCTGAGGAGAGAGAGAGAAGCCCAGGCGCTCCCACACACCCCCGGGAAGGTGTCCACTGCCCTGCTGTGGGCTGCAGGTAAGACTGAGATGTATACAGACAGCGTTTTCCACAGTTTCTCTCCCATGCTGACTGCCTGGGTGGGGCCCCCAGCCTTTGCTGTCACAGGTCCAAGTTCCATTTTGTGAGTTTCACACTGGGCAATGCCCTGCCCATGGGCTGAGTTTACGCTTGACATAGCAGCAGCCCTTGCCTGGCTGGGGAGAGGGCAGGGAAACCCACCTTTCCAGCACACATCTGGGATGGTGCCCACCATCCTGCAGTGAGCTGCTGTGGGACGTAGTCTCAAGCAAACTTCACTCCCCACAGTGTCCTGCCAGAGCGGCCTGCCTGAGAAGGGCCCTACCTTCTCTGGCCACAAGCCCAGGGCACCACTATGGGAGTTGGAAGCTGGACAGCACCCATCCCTCAGGCTGAATTTGGACTGACACAACTCCACCCAGCTGAGGAGGAACAAGGGAGCCTAAGCTCTCCTATATACAACTAGGACAATTCATACCAGCCTGGTACAGACTGCGGAGAGACTGAGATGCAAGGGGATGGCACTCCACTCAGCAACTTGCCCACACTGTTTCCCTGGAAGAGGCCCCACTGGGGAGTTTAAAGCTAGGCAGTGCCCCACCCTTGGGCTGAACTTGAGCTACTGCAGGCCTGCCCAGCTGAGGAGGTGGAGGGGAGTTCAAGCTCTCCTACCTGCTCCTAGGATAGTTCCCACCACTGTACTACAAGCTGCAGTGAGACCAAGACAAGAGCAGATAGCACTGCACCCAACATCTTGCCCACACTGCCTAGAAGAGGCCCCTCTCTCTATGGTCACATGCCCAATGTGCCATCTTGGGAGTTTAAAGCTGGGCAGCCTGGGTGGAGATGTAGAGGCAAGAACCTCTCCTCCTTCAACCACTTGATGCTGCAGACGTAGCCACCTCTGCCCTCAAGCACAAGCTTTTGGTGTGGGTGAGCTGCGGAACAAGCAGTTCTAGGATGGTGGGTGGGATACATCCCCAGTAGTACTCTGCTCACTGCACCCACATTCTGCAGAGATGGTGTGGCTCATTTTGCTCCCTTCATGGATGGGCAGTGTTTTTGCAGCTGTCCCAACCTGGGAATAGCCCCTGGGTCTCTAAGTCACTGGATTTAGCAAGTCCCTGGCACAACCACACATCCCCTGCCAGAGCATTTCAGCCACAGCCCACAAACAGACTGGATGCACTGAACACCGCAGGTTGAGATGCCCCCACCACCTCTGATACAGCTGGGTCAAGGTAGGAGCTGGGAATCTGGGCACCTTTGTGCCCCTAAAGGACAGAAATCATGGTCATTGATGAGAGAGGGAGGTGTGAGTAGCATGTGTGCCCCACAGCTGCCCACCTCTGCTAATCTTGTCAAGAGGGGCCCACCTCTCCTGTCACAGGCTCTCAGTGTATCTGCCCCCCTCCTGCCTGAGCATTTTTCTGGAGCAATAGATCACCTCATCCCTCACTATCACAACCAGTGCCTGAACTCATGGAAGCTGGAGGAAAATTTTCCAGCCCACTGTCAGTTTGGTCCCCATAATATAAGCATGCCATCCAGGGGCCTTATACGTGGGGATTACCTAACCTAGTCCACTTGGCGCCTGAACAGTCTACCAAGGGTCTAATGTCCAACCAACACAAACTTCCAGCAGCACCACAATGAGTACCTATCTGTACAAGCCGAAAGGCAGTGTATGTCTCCCTCTCTACGCTGAGCAGCAGAGTTCACAGCAGAAGAGAAGGTGCAAGGCCGTTTTGAGCTTAGGGAAGAGTTTCCAGATGAGAAGGAACCAGCATAAGAACTCTGGCAGTATGAAAAAACAGGCTGTCTCAGCACCCACAAAGGATCACATTAACTCTCCAGCAACAGACTCCAACCAAAAGGAAATTTTTGAAATGTCACATATGGAATTCAAAATATGGATTGCAAGTAAGCTCAATGGAATTGGTGAGAAAGTTCAAAACCAACACAAACCAAAAAAGTAATTAAGACCTAAATGAAAAATTCACTAAAGAAATAGATCATTTTTTAAAAAAATAACAGAACTTCTGGAATTGAGAGGGTCATTTAGGGAATTTGAAAATACAATGGGTCTTAACAATAGACTAAACCAAGCAGAAAAAAGAATTTCAGAATTGAAGACAAGGTTTTCAAATTAACCCAGTCAAAAATACAAAAGAATCAAGAGAAATGAACAAAAATCTCTTGAGAAATATGGGATTATATAAAA
>NW_012147523.1:4840069-4841383 GCF_000956105.1 Propithecus coquereli | reverse complement strand
AGGGTTTTCCATCTGTTTACATCTTCTACAATTTCTTTTCTCAGTGTTTCGTAGTTCTCCCTATATAGGTCTCTCACCTCCTTCATTAAATATATTCCTAAATATTTAATTTTCTTTGATACTATTGTGAAAGTTGTTCCATCTTTGATTTGATTTTAGGCTTGACTGTTATTGGTGTATATGAATGCCACTGATTTGTGTGCATTAATTTTGTATCCTGAGACTTTACTGAATTCATTTATCAATTCCAGGAGTCTCTTGATTGAATCCTTGGGATTTTCTAGATATAATATCATCCGCAAAGAGTGAGAGTTTGACCTCTTCTGCCCCCATTTGGACACCTTTAATTCTCCTCTCTTGTCTGATTGCTCTGGCAAGGACTTCCAGCACTGTGTTGAATAGAAGTGGAGATAGTGGGCAACCTTGTCTGGATCCAGTTCTAAGTGGGAATGCTTTCAATTTTTCCCCATTCAGTATGATATTGGCTTGTGGGTTTATCATATATGGCCTTAATAATTTTTAAGGTATGTCCTATCTATGCTAGCATGTTATGTGGAGAGAAAGGAACACTTACACACTGATGGTGGGATTGCAAACTAGTATAACTTCTATGGAAAGTATTAATAGTATGGAGATTCCTCTAAGAACTAAAAGTAGACCTACCATTTGATCCAGCAATCCCACTACTAGGAATTTACCCAAAGGAAAAAAAGTCATTTTATGAAAAAGACACTTGCGCTCAAATGTTTATTGCAGCACAATTCACAATCACAAAGATGTGGAATCAACCCAAGTGCCCATCACTACACAAGTGGATTGATAAAATGTATATGTATACCATGGAATACTACTCAGCCATAAAAAATGATAAAATAATACTTTTTGTAACAACCTAGATAGGACTGCAGGCCATTCTTCTAAGTGAAGTATCGCAGGAATGGAAAAACAAACACCACATGTACCAACTATTAAATCAGAACTAATCAACACTCATGGGAACATACGCAAATAAAACTCAACAGTAACCAAGCAGGTTGGGGGGGCAGATAAATTCACACCTAATGGGTACAGTGCACACTATCTGGGTTATGGGCACATTTATAACTTTAACCAAACTGTACAAAAGTAATTCATGTAACCAAAATGTGTTTACCCCTGTAATATTCTGAAATAAAAAAAATGAAATGGGAGTTTTTCAATTTGGAATGAATAAACACTAAATGGCCATGAAAAAGCATATGGAAGTATAAATCTCACTGTAAATGTAAATAAATATGTAGACAAACCCAGAATATCTTAAAACTAATGGTGGTG
>NW_012147523.1:4833084-4838884 GCF_000956105.1 Propithecus coquereli | reverse complement strand
ATCGCTTGAGCTCAGGAGTTTGAGACCAGCCTGAGCAAGAGTGAGACCCTGTCTCTACTAAAAATAGAAAAATTAGCTGGGCATGGTGGCACATGCCTCCTCTAGTCTCAGCTACTTGGGAGGCTGAGGCAGGAGGATCACTTGAACCCAGGAGTTTGAGGTTGCTGTGAGCTAGGCTGATGCCACAGCACTCTAGCCCAGGCAGCAGAGCGAGACTCTGCCTCAAAAAAAAAAAAAAAAAAGAAAAAGAAATAGTGTCTCTTTAGAGGAATAATCTACTGAAACTTGACAGGGTTATTGGGGTAACTGATCCAAGTAGAAAAAAATAAATAAAGGGACGCATAGTGGTTCTGCTAACTGGAGTGTCCTCTGGTGAAGATGTGTCAATAACTTCATGCTCTTAGGCTAAAGTTAAAAAAAAAAAAAAGGCAGATTGACTTAATGAACACGATTTGTACTAAATAAAGGTAAGACTTGCTATTTCCTTCTCTAAATGTTCTGACTTGATTGACTTTTGCACTTTCCCTTTACCTTGTCTTTATCTCTGTACCCTCTGTGTTGCAGGGAGTGTTAAAATATTACAAATTTGATATTTATGTCATGAATTACCACTTTCTGGAAACTATGGTGATCTTCACACTGTATGCCTGGTCTGCGATTCCTTTTGTGTACCTGATGAGCTTCCTGTTTTCTAAAAGTACTTCTGCCTTCATCCAGCTTCTCCTACTCAACTACTTTGCAGGCACCGTTGGTTACCTCATGAGCATCGCGTTAGAAAACAGTAAGTGTAAGGATGTCATAAGACTTCCCCTCCCCCAGAAGGCAGCAGTAAATAAATGAGTAATGAACCTATAGATATCTAAGAGCATTTGCAGACAGTTAATTTCTAGGTATTGGAGGAAATTGTATACTTGATGTAAATCAATTAAGTTACTTGGAGTGCCTCTGGTATTCTAAACATTGTGCCAGATCTGGAATCTTCATGCTAAAATCATGGGACTGGACCTGAGCTGCAGGTCCTTTGATGTGATTCCTTTTCTTTATCCCTACCTCCTATGGCTCCATCACATGACCTAAGGGATCAGTTTTGCGCTTGATTTTGGAAAATTGAGGAGTATTTTTCCCTGTACTTGTTTGCCAGAAAGAGAAGGAAAGAGCAGCTTTCTTCTTGGAAGGGAAGGCCTTAGAAAGAGAACATGATGTCTCCAATGTACAGTCAGTGTCTTTAAAAGTGCTATCCCTTGATATTGTAGCACTTTAGAGTGAGGTGCACAGAGAGGAATCCTGAGCTCTTTAGGAGATACCAGGAAGGTTTTATGGGATAGCTCTTCCTCACCAATTCATGAAAAGGCACAAGAACCTGAGACTCCGGACAAGATTTTACAGAAAGAAGAAAAACTCTGTATTCACTTAACATGTGTATAACTAAGCCAGTTTTTCTTCTTTCCAGTCCTAGTTTATGCAGAATTCTTAAATTTGCATCTCCTCATTTTCCTTCTCTGATTATGATCTTTGGGTATGTATTTACTAAATTGACTATTGTTACAAAGAGTTTTTAAAATAAGGAGTATTGTCACTCCTTTGTTGAATCACCTCGTAAACATGAATTATGAACTGGGTCAGGTACTTCATCTCTCCCTGTTACAGAGCTCCGCAATCACAGGCTTCCTGCCTCATTCCCTTATCCCTTCACCTGTCATAAAAGAATTCCCTGTACTAATTGAAGATTGGCTTATATACTCCTTTGTATACTTCTTCAAGGATGAATATTTCATGTGAGCAAGACTTGAGCCTCTGCATAGCAAACTAAATTACTTGCAAGAGCTATGCCTGAGTGTTCATTCTCATAAAAGAATCCCAAAATTATGAAAAGCAAATGTCTATACATTTTTTCACACCTCTCCAAGGGGAAATATTGTGTTATATGAGGAAGACTCACCTAAAAACGTTGGAGTTTGTGGACCCTGACTTAGAATGAAATTTTGAAGAATTATTTAAGAGACTAGAGAGGAATAGTTGTGGTAGAATAAGAATAAGAAAAGATTACTGTTTTAGAAATTCCAGAAGATATATTTTGAGAGGAAAATGTTGCAGAGTCATGTAGGGTGAGGACAAAAAAGAAGTGAGTAGATGTGGCCATTGGAAAGTCAAAAGAGACTTCCACTTCTCACCAGCATAACACTGTGCATGATACTTTACCAAAAATAATGATATGAGAAGAAAGTATGGAATCAGCAGAGTCCAACAATAAAGTGAAAGCATTTTTGGAGGTAAGCAAGCATTTGTTTTTTAAAGATAAAATGAATTTTCAAGGTTATGGAAAATATTAAGAGAGACTACAATTTTCCAGGAGATTCATTTGATTTTGAGTTTGCAAATACAAGGGTATAATTGCAAATTGTTTATTATCTTTTTTCTGGCTTATACATTGAATATTTTTTCAAGTTTATTACTTTTTAAATTGACATAAAATTGGATGTATTGATTGTGTACACAAAGTTTTGAAGTATATACACATTGCAGAATGGATAAATCTAGTTAATTAATACATGTCTGACCTCAGATAGTTATCATTGTTGTGGTGAGACTACTTAATATCCATTCTCAGCATTTTTCAAGGCTACAGTATAACATCATTAGCTATAGTCACCATGCTGTGCAATAGATTTCTTGAATTTTTCCTCCTATCTAACTGTAATTTTGTATCCTTTGCCCAACAACTCTCCAACACCCACCCCCCACTGCCCCAGCCTCTGATAACCATCATTCTGTACTTCTATGAGATCTATTCCATATATAAGTGAGATCATGTGATATTTATCTTTCTGTGCCTGACTTTCTCCACTTAACATAATGTCCTCCAGTTTCATTCATAGTGTTGCAAATGGACTGCTTTCCTTCTCTTTTATGGCTGAATTATATTGCGTGGTGTGTATATATATTTTCTTTATGCATTCATCCATTAATGGACAGTGAGGTTGATTCCATTGTGAATAGTGCTACAATAAACATGGGAGTGCAGATATCTCTTTGATATGCTGATTTTATTTCCTTTAGATATCCATAGTAGGATTGCTAGATCTTATGGTAGTTCTACTTTTAGTTTTTTGAGGAACCTCCATACTGTTTTCCATAATGACTGCACTGATTTACTTCCCCACCATCAGTGTACAAATGTTCCCTTTTCTCCACATCCTTGCTAGTATTTTTTATATTTTGTCTTTTTGGTGGTAATAGTTATTTTAACAAGAGTAAAATGATACCTTATTATGGTTTTAATTTCATTTTCCTCATGGTTAGTGATGTTGAACATTGTTTCATATGTATAAATGTCTATTCAGGTCTTTTGCCCATTTTTAATTGAGTTGTTTGGTTTTTTGCTATTGAGTTGTTTGCATTCCTTATCTATGTTGGATATTAACCACTTATCAGATGTATGGATTGCAAATATTTTCTGCCATTCAGCAAGTTGAATCTTCACTGTGTCAGTTGTTTCATTTTTTGTGTAGAAGTTTTTTAGCTTGATGTAATCGCATTTGTCTGTTTTTGCATCTGTTGTGTGTGCTTTTGAAGTCTTATCCAAAAAAATCATAGCCTAGACCAGTGTCACTGAGCTTTCCCCTTATGTTTTCTTCTAGTAGTTTCACAGCTTTGGTGTCAAGTCTTTATGGTTTTCTTTGTATAAGACCACATCATCTACAAACAGGGACAATTTAATTTCTTCCTCTCTAATTTGGATGCCTTTTATTTCTTTCTCTTGCCTAATTGCTCTGGCTAGGACTTCCAGTATAATATTGACTATAAGTGGTGAGAGTGAAGATCCTTGTCTTGTTCTGGGTCTTAGAGGAAAACCCTTCAATTCTTCCCCATTGAGTATGATGCTAGCCATGCATTTGCCTTATATGGACCTCATCGTGTTGAGGTACATTCCTTCTATACCTAATTAGTTGACTTTTTATCATGAGACAATGTTAAATTTTTCAAATGATTTTTCTTTATCTGCTGAAATAATCAAGTGGTTTTTATATTTTATTCTGTTAATGTGATGTACCACATTTATTTGTTGATGTACCACATATATTGAACCATCCTTGCATTCCTGGGATTAATCTCACTTGATCGTGGTGAAGATCCTTTTGATATGCTGTTGAATTTGGTTTTCTAGTACAATGTTTAGGATTTTTCCATTTGTGTTCATCAGGGGTATTGTCCTATAATTTTGTTATCATTGTATCCTTGTCTGTTTTTAATATCAGGGTAATGCTGGCCTTGTAAAATGAGTTTGGAAGTATTCCCTCCTCTTAAATTTTTTGGAATACTTTGAGAACAATTGATATTAGTTCTTCTTTAAATCTTTGATAGAATTCAGCGGTGAATTAGATCCTGGGATTTTCTTTGATGGGGGACTTTTTATTACATATTCAATGTTCTTATACATCATTGGTCTATTCATATTCTCTGTTTCTTCAGAATTCAATCTTGATAGGTTGTATATGTCAAAGAATTGATCCATTTCTTCTAGGGTATTCATTTGTTGGTATGTAATTATTCATAATAGTGTCTTATGATCCTTCATATTTGTGTGGTATCAGTTGTATAGTTCCTTTTTTATTTCTAATTTTATTTATATGAATCGTATCTCTTTTTTTCTTAGTATAGCTAAAGGTTTGTCAATTTTCTTAATCTTTTCAAAAAAACAAACTTTTAGTTTCACTGGCTGTTCTATAGTTTTTTAGTGTCTATTTCATTTAGTTCTACTCTGATCTTTATTGTTTCCTTCCTTTCACTAATTTTGGGCTTAGTTTGTTCTTGCTTTCCTAGTTCCTTCAGCTATATTATCGAGTTGTTTATTTGAGATTTTTTTTTGTTGATTTATTACATAAACTTTCCTCTTAAAACTGCTTTCAATGTGTCCCATAAGTTTTGTTATTTTACATTTCCATTTCATGAAGCTCAAGATCTTTTTTAACTTCCATTTAAATTTCTTCATTGACCCATTGGTTATTCAGGAGCATGTTGTTTAATTTCCATATATTTGGCAATTTTCCATAGGTCTTTCATTGATTTCTAGTTTTATGTCATTATAGTCAGAACAGATACTTGATGTGATTTAAACTTTTTCGAATTTGTTAAGATTTGTTTTGCACCCTAACGTATGATCTATGCTAGAGAATGTCCCATGTACACTTGAGAATAGGATGTATTCTGCAGCTGTTGGATGGCATGTTCCATATATGCCTGTTAGGCCCATTTGGTCTATAGTGTAGTTTAAGTTTTATATTTTCTTATTAACATTCTGTTTGGATGATACGTTAATTGCTGAAAGTAGGTCTTAAATCCCCCCACTATTAATATATTGCAGTTTATCCCTTCAGCTCTATTAATACTTGCTTTGTGTATTTAGGTGCTCCAATTTTGTGTGCATATATGTTTACAATTGAATACCCTCTTGCTGAATGGATATTTTATCATTATATGATAACCTTCCTTGTCTCACTTCACAATTTTTGACTTAAAGTCTTTTTTATCTAATAACAGTATCCTCTGTATTTATATAGTATCAGTTACATATTTCCTTTTCATTTCTAATTTTATTTATTTGAATCTTCTCTCTTTTTTTCTTAGTATAGCTTCTCCTGCTCTCTTTTAGTTTCTATATGCATGGAATGTCATTTTCCCTCCCTTCATTTTCAGTCTACTTGAGTCTTTACAGGTGAAGTGAGTCTTTTGTAAGCAGCATATAGTTTGATCTTATTTTTTATCCATTCAGCCACTCTATGTCTTTTGATTAGAGAACGTA
>NW_012147523.1:4829776-4831714 GCF_000956105.1 Propithecus coquereli | reverse complement strand
ATCACCCTTCCTTTAGGGTGAGTGATTGACATTTTATTTTCTCCATTTGGTGACATCATGTTAACCTGATTATTCTTGATTCTTGTTGTTGTCAGTCAATCTCTGCACATTTAAAGAAGCAGGTACTTATTTCTAAATCTTTGCAGACTGGTTTTGCCTGGGAGCACCCTTCAATAGTAAGCTTGTCCACAGATTCTGGCCAGGCCATCTGAAGTGGTCATTAAGCCTGAGACTGTTTCAGCTATTGCAGAATGAGGGAACATTCTAAGCCAGTGACTGCATATGCATATGCAGAAATCTATGCAAATATATGATTCAATGCTGACTCGTTAAAAGCATTTACTTTAAAAATGGGAAACTAGATGAGGATAACTGCTATTGCCAGTTCTAGTAAACATTATACATTAGGTCTTGATCAGTTATGTAATGTAGAAGAGTAACTAAAGCATAGACTGATAAGAAAGAAACTACCATATTGAAAAATGCTATAAAATCTGATGAAGTGTTATGAGAGTATGAAGAACAGACACTGGGGCAAACCAAAAGAACATGTATCAAATACAGCCTTCCCTAGAATTCTTTAGAGATGATTGATATTCTACCGGTATACATCCAGGTGGCCACACCAGATGCTTATAGTTAATGTACAATTTAGTTGGTTAATATTCTGTTCTGAATGGTCACGGTCAGTGCTAAATTGGCTGATACGTATTTTTAATAACAAATTTTTTGCCAGTTTTTACCTTTTCTCATCTCTAAAGAATCCTTCATAATTTCGTGAGATAAGATACCCTGTTCCTCTTCCTCATCTAAAAAGCTCTTTCTTTACTCTTTGGAGGTAAGAAGATAGTTATGATTGGTACAGAGAGAGACCAAAAAACATTAGACCATACCTGTACTGTCTTATATGGTAGCCACTAGCCACTAAATTTAAATTTAAAATTGAATTTAAATACAATTTAAAATTCAGTAGACACACTAGCCACTTTTCAAGTGCTCAACAGCCACATGTGTGTATTAGCATAGCTATAGCACATTTCTGTAATCATGAAAAGTTCTATTGGACAATGCTGGTCTGTACAATTAGCTCTTGCCATTTTGGGGAGTGTGCTCAAGTGGCCAGTCTCCAAAATTCTTCATTTTTTCTCAATGTTTGGTTTCTGTATCAAATTAAGATCTACTCAGGACAGACTTGTCCTGGTTTTGGCACTTGAAGATTCACTTCTTGGCCATCTCTTATTTTATATAGAATATCTCTGAAAAGAAACATTGTTTTAATAACTGTGATACATCTGAATGGTAGCTACGACCTGGCAGTGCTTGGATCCATATTCTTTTTTTTCTTTCAAAATATCATGGGGGGGGCTACAAATGTTTTTGGTTACATGGATCACTTTTGTAATGCTTAAGTCAGGGCTGTAAGTGTGCCTATCACCCAGATAGTGTTCGTTATACCCATTAGGTAGGTTTTCACCCATGTCCTCCTTCCTCCCACTTCTTGATTTCCACTGAGTTTTATTTCCCTCTGTGTACATGTGTGCTCATCAGTTAGTTCCAGTTTAATAGTGAGTACATATGGTGTTTGTTTTTCCATTCTTTAGCTACTTCCCTTAGGATAATGGTCTCCAGTTCCATCCAAATTGTTGCTCAGCCATCTCTTTTTGTTGAAAGTGTTTTATAAGAACTTTTTGTTTAGACTTGTCTTTTATCCTCTTCCCAAATATGTGAATTCATTATCAAAATTCTACAGTGAAAATTCATAAATTAAACATGTTCATATCTCCAGAAATTTACTCTTTATTATTCATATGCAGTTCATTTTTTGGAGAGACACTAGTTAATCTTTCAGCTTGTTTCTTTGAAGTTCTTTTTTATTAGGAAATATTTCAGAATTTTCCCTATCTGTTCCCTACCGTTGAATTCTAGCCTCTATCTCCA
>NW_012147523.1:4816950-4818221 GCF_000956105.1 Propithecus coquereli | reverse complement strand
CACTTGTATGTAAATAAAACAGGAATGCAGAACACAGTTCATCATAGTGGTTACCTCTGGAGGATGGAAAAGCGAAGGAGCACATAAGCATTTGAAAATTATTTGTAAGCTTTTAATTTGGGGACTGGGTTTATAGATGCCATTATGCTATTATGCTTAGAATTTATATATATGTGGCATATAATCTTTGGTATGAATCAAGCATTTTAAAAACATAATTCTAAAGTATGAGAAATGGAAAAAATGAAATAATACTAGATATGATGGTCTACCCAGAAATCTCAAATAATCCCCTGATTATTAAATTTTGTAGTAATTGAGTGCAGCTGCTGAATTCAAAATAAGTACAAACATAAAATTCAATTTCATTTTTATACATCAACTACAAACACTTGTATAGAATATGATTCCTAAAAAAGGGAGAATTCAATGGTCATCAAATCTGGAACAATTTGAGCAGCAAAATAAAGTAGAATTGGATTATAACTCACATTATTAAAGATAATATCTATGAATCTATTTTGATGTAGATATCAAAGGAATTCTGATATTTAAATTATGTTCAAATATATTTATTTGAATTTGATATTTACAATTTCCAGCACATAAAAGGGGAAAAAAGGAAGACCTTATAGCAGAGAAAGCTAACAAAGACTACCTCAACCAGGTGACCAAGGTCAACATCGACAGTGATAACTCACGTTGATAGTATGCTGTACCCTTTTTATGTGTGATAAAATGGCACTTGAACTCTGTGGTCTTTTTCCTCAAAACCCATAACCCCAGTCTAGTCATAAAAAAATAGATGTAAATTAAGAGTCTCCCAATTTACCTGACCAGTACTCCTCAAAAATGTCAATGTCATTAAAAATAAGAAAAATCTAAGAAACTGTTATAGCCAAGAAGAACCTGAAGAGACATGACTACTAAATGGTAATGTGTTATCTGTATTGAATCATAGAACAGAAAAAACTAGGAAATCTGAATAAATTAGATATGTTGGTTAATAATAATGTATTAACATTTATTTATTAATTGTAACATGTACCATGTTAATGTGTGTTATTAATAACAAGGGACATTGAGTACAGGGTATATAGAATTCCCTTGTACTCTCTTTGTAATTTTTATGTAATTCTAAACTGTTCTAAAAATTTTTTTAAAGGGGGTACAGTTTACAATTTTCTCATAATGGAATTCTGTGCCTTTTACTGATTAACTTTCTTCTGAAGAAAGTTCAAAAAGTTTCAGCTAATGGTCAGTTTTACTTT
>NW_012147523.1:4803754-4815795 GCF_000956105.1 Propithecus coquereli | reverse complement strand
ATTTTAAATCTATCTTAGGAATTTCCTTTCTTTTTCTAATTTTATGTTTTAACTGACAAATAACAATTCTATATATTTCTGGGGTACAGTGTGATGTTTTTATATATGTTTACATTGTGGAATGATTAAATCAAGTTAATTAAAGAGTATGTCCTCTCTCGTACTTTTTTTTTTAAAGAAACGGCTCACTCTGTTGCCTGGGTTAGAGTGCAGTTGCATCAGCCTAGCCACTGCAACCTCAAACTCCTGAGCTGAAGCATCTGCCTCAGCCTCCAGAGTATAGGGACTATAGGTGCATGCAACCATGCATGGAAGAAGGGAGATCCAAAATCTCAACTGCACTTAGCCATAACTTAGGCTCTGCAACAGGTTACTGAGGGATGGGGTGAGAAACGCTGATATTATGCCCCTTCCAGAAAGATACCTTAGCTCTTGATTGGCAACTTAGGGAAGAGGGAGCCCTGTATTTTTGGCTGAACCTGCCTGGAGTAGACTTCTGTCACACTGGGCTGGGGGAAGGGAGAAAGAGAGGGGGTCTTGATTCAAATGACACAGGATTTCACTGTTCCTAACAAATTTAATGTATTTTCTTGAATAAATGTATCTTCATTTATATATGCTCTTAGGATGTGCTATGGTTTGAGTGTGTCTCCCAAATAGCATGTGTTGGAAACTAAATTCCCAATGTGGCAGTATTGAAAGGTGAGGCCTTTAAGAGGTGATTGGATCATGAGGGCAGAATCATTGGATTGATCTGTTCATTCATAAATTAATGGATTAATAGGTAATCATAGGAGTGGAACTGGTGGCTTTATAAGGACTGGAGGAGAGACCTGATCAAGCATATTAGCACATTGAGTCTCTCACCACGTGATGTTCTTTCAGGACTCTGTAGAGAGTTCTCACCAGGAAGAAGTCCCGCACCAGATGCCCAGCCATGTCCTGGAACTTCCCAGCCTCCATAATTATAAGAAATATATTTCATTATAAATTATCCAGTTTGAGGTAACCAACCAAATACAAACTAAGACAGGATCATTTGTAAAGGCTTTAAGTGATTATATTTTAAAACAATTTTCACCAGGTCCCCTGGGAGCATAGGTTCACAGATCTTTCACATTGCAATTCTGGAAATCTCAAAATTTTTCCATATAAAGTATGGCTAACTTTTTCTCTTTCCTTCCTAAAAGAAATAATTAACTCCTCTTTTACTCTTTCTGTGTGTTGAACATACTGCAATTGTAGCAAATCATATTTGACTAATCTCAGCTGTGGCTTCTTTCACAGGGTGTCTGGTTCTGGTTAAAAAAAAAAAATGTAGGCTATATAGACCTAATTTCTTAAGCTATAGAAAACAAAAATCTACATGTTATGCAATGATTGGACAAAAATGTCTTGAAAATTATTCCAAATTTCTGTTCTGATATCTTGGGATTTATTTTCTGAAGCTACGTGGTCTAGTCAACATGACTAAATAGCATTCATATGTGTAAACTTTATCTTGAAAATATAGGCCGTAGAGTCCAGTGAGTTTCTTAGGAAAAGTCCATTTAAGCCTTGCTACTTTTCTTAGCTTGCATTCCCTTTTAATTTTGGGGAAAGATATTTATTAGTATAAACTTATTACTGTATTTTTTAAAGCTTTTCTACTCTGTTGAGATGACTTCCTTCTTAAGGAGCCAGGTGATAAAATCATTTCTCTGAATACTTTAAATTATGTCTTTCAAAGATTTAAATACACACCGTATCATGTTGATTCACATTCTTTCTATTATTAATATGTAAATACCTTTTCCCTCTCCTCTGATCCCCACCCCCATTTCCCTGAGGAACTATTTATTAGTATAAACTTATTACTGTATTTTTTAAAGCTTTTCTACTCTGTTGAGATGACTTCCTTCTTAAGGAACCAGGTGATAAAATCATTTCTCTGAATACTTTAAATTATGTCTTTCAAAGATTTAAATACACACCGTATCATGTTGATTCACATCCTTTCTATTATTAATATGTAAATACCTTTTCCCTCTCCTCTGATCCCCACCCCCATTTCCCTGAGGAACTATCCATTACTCAAAATTTTTCAAGTTGTACATGAGAGCTCAAGTAATATTTAGGAAGTCTCTAAAGAAATGACTCGCACATTCTGTTTTGACATCTTTAATATTATCCCCCAGTTTAGCTTTCATGAAGCCACCCAATCTAAAACAGATGCCTAACGGGCATTTGCCTCTGTGATTCTTGTCTTAAAAATACAGGATATAGTGTCCAAGGAGTTATCTGGGCAATCTGAAGATAAAGATGTACAAAATGAAAGAGAGAGAATCCTGGAGCTGCAACCTCAGGAGTTGCCGAATTCCACAATGCTTATTAAGGAACTGATAAAGGTACTGTAATGCCATTTAATGGCCAACATATGCTAGTTTCATTCCTCTTAAGAGCATGCCTTTGGTGCCAAGGGCTCATTGTGGTTCTTCAGGATCTATGTATATTCTCCCAGTAGAACACAAGAGTCCTTGTGAAACTGAGGTAGTGGTCCATAGGGGTCTGAGGTATTGAATTTATTTGACCTGTAAGTATTCTTTACTTAATTATGTTTCCTGGATTTTTTTTTTAGATCTATTTTACCTATCCAGTCATTCTGGCTGTAAAAAACATCTCCCTTGCAATCCAAAAAGGGGAGTGCTTTGGATTGCTTGGCTATAATGGAGCTGGAAAAACGACTACCTTCCACATTTTGACTGGGGAGACGAGTGCTACTTCTGGGGAAGTGTTCATTGATGGCTTTAACATCACCAAAAATATTGTAAAGGTAAGAAGCTGTTACAGTCTAAGACATAAGAAGCATAATGCCTCAGGGGTTGAGGTAACAGGCAGATGGCTAGGGATAATAGAAGGGAATTGTGGTAGGTCTTGATGTTGCTGCAGTCATTGGATCCTTGAGAGAGAAATTTTTGAAGCGAGAGTGAAGCAATAAGAGTAGAATCTAAAACAAGAGTGAATTTTTTGTGTGTGTTCTTTGAAACTATTGGAATAAAAGGCAAGTTTTTTCAACAGCACATCTAACGGATGCCAGATGAGATGCTGTAACAGTGTAAGGATTGCAGAACTGGACAGAAAGAGATGATCTGCAATTCAGTTGTAACTGAGGTCTTGGTACATCTTACTGAGAGCTCTGAAGCAAGATGGCCTTTCAGAGTCATCCCAAATCAAAGCAAGGTCATCAGCTTTTGTACCTCTGCATTATCCAGTCATTGGCTACACATGCCACCTGGGAGAGAGGGTGTAAACCTTAGGAAGAAGCTAAATGTGGAGAGAATTTCAAGAAGAGATAGTCAAAGTTTGTCAAATGCCTGGAAATCTCAGGCAAGTTAAAGACTGAATAGTATGGATTTGATTTATTAGTAGAACTTCATGGATGAGGTTGGCAAGAATAATTACACTAGGATCAGGTGGGTGGTAGTGATGACAACCTTAGTAGTGTAATTCTTTCCTCTTCATTTCACATGGGCCACTGTCACCATGGAATCAGGAAGATGGGGTGGGGGGAGCTTTATGCTATAGGAAAAACAGTAGTCTAGTAAGGAGAAGTGAAACTAAAAATGTGGGTTATACTTTGAAGAAAGTTTGCTGTGGGGCAAAGGAAAGAACTAGAATTCACCCATATATCTGAGAAGGAGACAGAAAATATTTCATATGTTGAATAACTTGAATACATTTATACTATAATGGAAGAAGTTGAAGAAATAGAGGAAGGAGTGATACATCGTGGCAGGAAGTGAGTTGTTCCTGCCAGCTGGTCCTTACAGAGGAAGGGATATGTGGGTCTCCCCTAAATATCCTTCTCCATACCACTTATCAAATCCTCTTCAGTGGCATAAGGATGGTGTAAAACAGTCCAGTCCCCTGACTGTGAGGAATGCAGAAAAGGATTAAGTGAATTTGGTGCCAGGGAGTAAAAGCTGAATTGGGAAACAAAGAGATAGTCCATTTAAAAATGTCAAATTTAAAAAGAGACCAGGCATACAGACAATATTTGAGCCTTTTGCAAGGACTGATTCTGAGTTCAGTAAAATCTGAGGGAATTTTTTCAGAGAATCTCTACAAGTTTGCTATTCTAGAACATCTCTCACATTTTATATGACAGATGGTGATATCTTCATTTATTCAAGCATTTAAAAACCATCTTTAACATTGTCTTTTTATTATGGTAAAAATACATTCTACGAGATTTATCATTTTAACTATTTCTGAGTGTACAATTCAATGGCATTAAGTACATTCACATTCTTGTACAACCATGGCCACCATTCATCTCCAGAACTTTTTAAACTAAAACTGAAAATCTGTACGCATTAAACAATCACTGTCTTTACCCCCAGGTAACCATTGTTCTACTTTCTGTCTCTATGAATTTGACTGTACTAGGTACTTCATATAAGTAGAATTCATATAATATTTGTACTTTTATATCTGACATACTTCATCTGGTATAATACCTTCAAGGTGTACCAGTGTATTAGAATCTCATTCAGTCTTAAGGCTGAATAATATTCCATTGTAGGAGCATACAACATTTTGTTTATCCATTTATTCACTGATGGACATTTGTATTGTTTGTACCTTTTGGCCACTGCATATAATACTGCTATGAACATTGGTATACAATTATCTGGTTGAGCCCGTGCTTTCAATTAACTTGGGTATATACCTAGAAGTGAAACTGCAGGATCACATGGTAATTCTATGGTTATTTTAAAAGGAACTTCCATATTGTATTCCACAGCTGTTGCACCATTTTATATTCCCACCAGCCATGCACAAGAGTTCCAATTTCTCTGCATCGTCACCAACACTTCTTAACTTTTTTTTTTTTTTTGAGACAGAGTCTCACTTTGTTGCCCAGGCTAGAGGGAGTGCCATTGCATCAGCCTAGCTCACAGCAACCTCAAACTCCTGGGCTCAGGTGATCCTCCTGCCTCAGCCTCCCGAGTAGCTGGGACTATAGGCATGCACCACCATGCCTGGCTAATTTTTCTATATATTTTTAGTTGTCTGATTAATTTCTTTCTATTTTTAGTAGAGATGGGGTCTCGCTCTTGCTCAGGCTGGTCTCAAACTCCTGACCTCAAGCGGTCCTCCCGCCTCAGCCTCCCAGAGCGCTATGGTTACAGGCGTGAACCACCAAGCCCAGCCAACTTTTTTAAAAAAAATAATAGCCATCTTAATGGGCATGAGATAGTATCCCATTGTGGTTTTCGTTTTTGTTTGTTTTCAAGACAGGATCTTTTTGTGTTGCCTGGGCTAGAGTGCAGTGGCATCATCATAGCTCACTGCAACCTCACACTCCTGGGTTCAAGTGATCCTCCTGCCTCAGCCTCCCTAGTAGCTGGGACTATAGGTGTGTGCCACTATGCCCAGCTAATTTTTTGATTTTTTGTAGAGATGGGCTCTCACTATGTTTCTCAGGCCTGGCCTCAAGCCAACCTCCCACCTTGACCTTTCAATGTGCTAGGATTAGAAGCATGAGCCACTGTGCCAGGCCCCATCATGGCTGTGATTTGCATTTCCCAATTTGTAATGTTGGGCATTTTTTCATGTGCTCAATTGGCCATTTGTGTATCATCTTTTGAAGAAATACCTATTCAAGCCATTTGCACAATTTTAAATTGGATTGTTTGGTTTTTATTGTTGTCGCATTGGAGGAATTTTTTATATATTCTGGATATTAATCTCTTATTATATATATGATGTGTAAATATTTTATCCCATTCTGTGGGTTGCCTTTTCCAGTGTCCTTTGGAGAACAAAAATTTTAATTTGATGGTGTCCAATTTATCTAATTTTTTTGTTGTCTGTAACTTTGGTGTCATATTCACAGAAATCAATGCCAAACTCAATATCATGGCCACATTGGTAAGCCTCAGTTCAGTGACCAAACTATTGATAGTTCAATTCTATTTCTCTGGCTCCTAGGCTATGTGTAACTGAATCCAAATCAACAGAAAGGTTTGACTAATTTCTATAGTAATACACTTTGCAGTCTCCAGTTGGGGATAGGGGTGGGGGCCAAGAGAAGGGCTTTGCCACTGGTTCAGCCTCACTATAGAACAAGATGTACACATGGTTGTGCAAGTAGAACAGTGCAGAAACATCCATGGTGACCATGCCCCTTGGAATTCCTGATTGATGAGGATAGTATCTCATATTCTAATACTCCTCCAAATTGATGGGATCTAAAATTTCATTTTTAACTTCTTTATCCCCAAGATCATTAAAACTGAATTAGGAAACCTATTATCCCAATACCCTACAATAGATTCAACAGCCATAATTTTGTAGCCCTTTAGGGAAAAAATATCTCGGTAGGACTCTTAGAAGCATGGCTTGGAGGACTGCAGGTCTTCCATCTCATCCATGGATACAGAGTGCAATAAGTGACTTGGATCTTTACATAAGGCAATTCTTGTAATTAGGTGAGGCCAAGAATTGGCTATTGTCCTCAATTTGATGCCTTGCTGGAATATATGACTGCTCGGGAAATAATGATCATGTATGCCAGAGTATGGGGAATTTCTGAGCGCCAGATTAAGCCATATGTGAAGAAATGTTTGAACTCACTGGAACTGGAGTCTCATGCTGACAAGCTTATCAGCACCTACAGGTGAGTCACTATGCTGCTGCTCTTCCTTGTTAATGCTACATTATGAGATGTTTCCTTAATATTCCTAATGTTTGAAATAAATGCCCACATCTCCGCCTAAGCTGCTATGCCCACAATTACCTAATTGCAAAACCATTTAATGTTCTGGTAGATTTCAGATGCCATTAATAAGTCAAATCAATGTAGTCCCACATCTTTCTCTTACAGAAAAGAAACTCAAAATCTTAGTTATATTTAAACTGTGGCCCTGAACCTCAAAAGAAAACATCTTCTTCCTATTGTCCCTGTGATTCTTTATCTCTCAAATAAGGAGTAATATAGGCCCTTGGAATTATGATGGGGTTTATGTGCCTGGGAAACCATGACAGCCTAAAAACATGTAAATAGATGCTGTTGATAATGCTGTCAAATCAGTACCAAAAATATCACTCTTCTATATCTCAATTTAAAATGAATTGATATATACCCCTGTACTTTGGGCTGCTACTTTATCAAAGTTATATTTAATCAGCATTGAGGATTTCCATATTTAGTGTTTGCTGGGACTCTCAGCATTTGAGACATTTGTGCTAGATCTCTCCTGTAAATAGCTGATATGTATAGCCTCCTCTTCTTTCACTTTCACTTTCTCTCTCCTTCTTTGGCCATATAGTGGAGGAAACAAACGTAGGCTCAGTACTGCTATTGCCCTAATGGGAAAGCCCTCAATTATCTTCCTGGATGAGCCATCAACTGGCATGGACCCAGCAGCCCGACGCCTGCTCTGGAACACAGTGACACAAGCACGTGAAAGTGGAAAAGCCATCATTATAACCTCCCACAGGTGTAGCTCATCTAGAGGCTTGGTTGAGGGTTGGAATGAGTTTTAGTGGCTATAAGAGGGAATTATTTGGGGCCAGGAATGTTGGACAGTGAACTTTCTTGAGTTTGTGAGCTCCTCATTAGGTATTAGAATGCACATTAATCCTAATGAATGAAATGGGCAGGAATCCTCATTTAGTTAAAAAATCAAGAATGAGGAGAAGATAGGACTTCAGGAGATGTTTTATGGGAGGATTGGGCACTCTATTGTTTATCATTTGAAAAATCCCCACTTTCCAACTATGAGCTTTATGATTGGCAAGGGCAACTTGTGATTGAAAATAGGGTCACAAAATCCCGGCTCTGATTAAATTGCACAATGTTCTCCAAAGGAGAACTTTTTAGCCTTACAATGATCTGCTCTCCTTTTTTTGCAAGTATGGAGGAATGTGATGCCCTCTGTACCCGTCTAGCCATCATGGTGCAGGGGAAGTTTATGTGCTTGGGCAGCCCTCAGCATCTCAAGAACAAGTTTGGCAATATTTACATCCTGAAGGCCAAGGTCAAGACTGAGGATAAGTTAGAGGATTTTAAAACGTTTATCACAACAATATTTCCAGGTAAATTAATTTGTGCTAACTTTGTTAGAAATATGTTAAATTATATTTGTTGTTCTCATCAGCCCTATGATTTATACCTTCAAGTTTCCTATGAGTTACTGATATTTATTGATTTTTGATACTACTCCTTTTGTGATGTTTGATACCATAACGCTCTTGTGTTAGATTATGCTAAAAAGTGTCACAAAAAACAGAGGTTCTCAAGAGCTCTTGCCTCACCTAATAAGACAGTTTTATATTTGTGCTCTCATATAAATTATATGTCTAAAGTAATATTTTTCAGCATAGAGTAGACAAAACAAAAAAAGAAAAGTATAGGCCAATATCTCTGATGGACATAGGTGCAAAACTCCTCAAAAAATACTATTAGTAGCAAATCAAATTTAACAACACATTAAAAAGATATTTAATCATGAACAAGTGAGATTCATCCCAGGGATGTGAGAATGGTTCAACATATGCTTATCAATTCATGTGGTACATCATATCAGCAGAACTAAGAACAAAAACCATATGATCATTTCAACCGATGCTGAAAAAAGCATTTGATAAAATTTAACATTCCTTCATAAAAAAAACTCTCAAAAACCTGGATATAGAAGGAACTTACATCAACACAGTAAATGCCATATATGACAGACCCTCAGTAAGTATCACACTGAATGGTAAAAAACTAAAAGCCTTTCCTCTAAGATCTGGAACAAGACAAGGCTGCCAACTTTCACCACTATGTTATTCAACATAGTACTAGAAGTTCTAGCTAGAGCAGTCAGACAAGAAAAAAAAATAAAAGGCATCCAAATTGGAAAGGAAGAAGTCAAATTATCCTTATTTGCAGATGATATGCTCTTATATCTAGAGAAGCCTAAAGACTCCACACAAATATTATTAGAACTGATAAACAAATTCAGTAAAGTTGCAGCATACAAAAATAAATATATAAAAATCAGTTGCATTTTTATATGCCAACAGTAAACAATCTGGAAAAGAAACCAAGAAGGTAATCCCATTGACAATAGTATGAATTAAATAAAATACCTAAGAATAAACTTAACCAAATAAGTGAAAGATGTCTATAATGAAAACTATAAAATATTGATGAAAGAAATTGAAGAGGACACAAAAAAGAGAAAGATATTCCATGGTTGTAAATTGGAAGAATCAATATTGTTAAAATGCCCATACTACCCAAAGCAACCTACAGATTCAGTGCAATTTTCATCAAAATACCAATGATGATCCTCATAGAAATAAAAAAAATAATCCTACAATTTATATGGAACCACAAAAGACTTGGAATGGCCAAAGTTATTCTGAGCAAAAAGCACAAAACTGGAGGAATCACATTACCTGACTTCAAATTATACTACAGAGCTTTAGTAACCAAAACAGCATGGTACTGGCATAAAAACAGACACATATACCAATGGAACAGAATAGGGAACACAGAAATAAATCCACACACCTATAGTGAACCTATCTCCATCAAAGGTGCCAAGAACATACAATGGAGAAAGGACAGTCTCTTCAATAAATGGTGCTGGGAAAAATGGATATCTATATGCAGAATAATGAAACAAGATACTTACCTCTTACCATATACTCAAATTAAATCAAAATGGATTAAAGACTTAAATCTAAGACCTGAAACTATGAGACCACTAAAAGAAAACCTTGGAGAAATGCTTCAGAACATTGATCTGGGCAAGAACTTGAGTAATACCCTCAAAGCACAGGCAACCAAAGCAAAAATGGACAAATGGCATCACATCAAGCTACAGAGCTTCTGCACAGCAAAGGAAACAGTCAACGAAGTGAAGAGACATCCCACAGAATGGAAGGAAATATCTACAAACTACCCATTTGTTAAGGACCAATAACTAAACTATATAAGGAGCTCCAACAAGTCAATAGTAAAAAAATGACATTACAATTGATAATCACAGAAATACAAAGGATTATTTGAGACTATTATGAAGAACTATACATCAAAAAATTGAAAAAACTAGAAGAAATGGGTAAATTCCTGAACACATACAACCTACCAAGATTGAATCAGGAAGAAATAAAATCCTGAACAGACCAAAAATGAATGAGATAGACAAGAATAAAAAGTCTCCCATCAAAGAAAAGCCCACAGCTTCATTGCTGTTTTATCAAATATTTAAAGAAGAACTAATGTCAATTCTACTCAAACTATTTCCAAAAAATGAAGAGGAGGAAATACTTTCAAACTGATTCTGCAAAGCCAGCATTACCCTGATCCCCAACCCAGACAAGAACACAACAAAAAAAAGGAAACTACAGGTCAATATCCCTGATAAAGATAGATACAAAAATCCTCAACAAAATACAAGCAAACCTAATTCAACAACACATTAAAAAGATCATTCACCATGATCAAGTGGGATCCACCCTAAAGATGCAAGGATGGTTCAACATGTATAAATAAATAAATGTGACACATCACATTAACAAAATCAAGAACAAAAATTATTTCATAATTTCAATAGATAGTGAAAAAGAAAACATTCAATAAAATTCAAGCCATCCTGATTTAAAAAAACAACTGTCAACAAACTGGATGTAGAAAGAACATACCTCAAAACAATAAAGGCCATATATGATAAACCCAAAGCCAACATTATACCGAATGGGAGAAAAATGAAAGCCTTTCCTCTAAGATCTGGAACAAGACAAGGATACTCACTTTAACCACTTTTTATTCAGTATCGTACTAGAAGTCCTAGCTAGAGCAATTAGCAAGAGAAAAAAATAAAGGGTATCCAAATTGAAAAGAAGTAAAATTATGTTTGTTCACAGATGACATGATCCTGTATTTAGAAAAACCTAAAGACTCCACCAAAAATCCCATAGAACTGATAAGTAAATTCAGTAAAGTTGCAGGATACAAAATCAAAGTACAAGAATCAGTGATATTTTATATATTCCAGCAGGGAAAAACCTAGAAAAGATATCAAAAAAAATCTCATTTACAATAGCTATCAAAAAAATACCTAGGAATAAATTTAACCAAGGAAATGAAAAATCTCCACAATGAAAAATTATAAAACACTGATAAAATACATTGAAGACACAGAAAAATGGAAAGATATCTTATATCTCATGCTCATAGATTGAAAGAATTACTATTGCTAAAATGCCCATACTACTAAAAGCAATCTACATGTTCCCATTTGTATGTGGGAGCTAAAAATATTGATCTCATGGAGGCAGAGAGAAGAATAATGGTTACCAAAGGCTAGGAAGGGTTGGGGGGATGAAGAAAGGCTGATTAATGGGTATAAACATACAGATACACAGAAGAAATAAGTTCTAGTCTTTGATAACACAGTATGGTGATAATAGTTTGTTGTATATTTCAAAATAGCTAGAAGAGAAGATCTGAAATGTTCCCAACACAGAGAAATGATAAATGTTTGAGGGAATGGATATCTTAAATATCCTGATTTGATCATTACATACTATATGCATGTGTCAACATATTACAGGTACCCCATAAATATGTGATTACACATACATGATTATACATATTTATGGGATACAAATGGCCAACAGGTACATGAAAAGGTGCTCACCATCTCTAATCATAGGGGAAATGCAAATCAAAACCACAAAGAGATATTACCTCATACCTGTTAGAACAGCTATCATCAAAAAGACAAAATATAGGTGTTGGCAAGAAGAATAGTTATGCACTGTTGGTGGGAATGCAAATTGGTGCAGCCATCATGAAAAATAGTATGACATTTCCACAGAAAATTAAAAATAGAATTACCATATGATTCAGCAATCCCACTAATGTATACCCAAAGGAATTTAAATCAGTATGCTGAAGAGATATCTGCACTACCATGTTTATGGCAGCATTATTCACATATAGCTAAGATACAGGAGCAACCAGGTGTCTACCATCAGATGAATGGATAAAGAAA
>NW_012147523.1:4774781-4803109 GCF_000956105.1 Propithecus coquereli | reverse complement strand
AAAAAGAAATGCCCACAACAACAATTAAGGTATTGGTTATTTTTATGGGGGTATAGAGGCTGGAAAGTTACACATGAGACTCAATGGGTTACTATTGCTTGATCTGAATGGGGTGGTTTCATCATTGCTTGTTTTGAATACCTTATTAAGCTTTTTGTTTAAAATATTTCACAATAAAAGGGTTTTGCATGATCATGGAGATAATACGTGCTAACGATTAATATTAAGAAAATCCACAAACCATTACAAACATGTATTTTTTTTCTTGAAGACATTTTAAATCCAGATTAATTCCATTTGCACAAATCTACAAATATGTGTTAAGTTTAAACACATCTGTTTGTTCTAAATTAGGAATGGATACCACCCTCTACCCTCTCATTCTATCCGTGGATTTTTACCTGTGTAAGAAACAAGAGCACATGGCCTGACTTTGGTGATTAATACATATGATTTCCTATTTCACATGGCAGAGAGATTACATAATCACTAGAATAGCGAGGAGGCCTTGTCCTGTTCTCCCCACCACACTATGCATGCACACACACAACCAGGGAGAAATCCCTCCCAGCTCATATTCTCAGCACTGTGTTTAGACATAAAGTCTTACAGTAACAGTGGAATTTTAGAAGGCTCAGGCTTTTTACACTGGGCACATGAATTGACAATTTATTATGCCTAAAAGCCTGCTCTCAATAATTGCTATGAACTCCACATAATAAGATTATTTCATGAGGATTAAATCTGATGAAAGCATTAACCATGTTATGTATACCAGAGAGAGTGGGTTATTGGGTCACATCCCCTTTTGTATTAACCCCATCTATTCACCCTTCCACTGTATATAATTAAGTAGATATAGCAATGTTTTGGAAATTTCAAATGAAATCTATAAGATTGTTCACCTGTCCTATTTTCCTTTCTTAGGTAGTGTCTTAAAGCACGAGAATCAAGGGATCCTTAACTACTACATTCCCAGGAAGGACAATAGCTGGGGAAAGGTGATGGTAGAAGCCATGCCCTTCTAACATTATATGTTAAGAGAGCACTAATGATGGGGAGTATTTGGGATTCAGGCATGTCCAATGGAAACCTGGCATTGTGACAGGAGCAGTTCCTTTAGGTTACTTTTCAGACACCCCTAGAGTTTAATTGCTTTAATTTCTGCCCCTAAATCCCATTATCAGTCCATGTCCATCAAGAGAATGGGAACAGAGAACTGCCTCCTCTCAGTTTCTCAATTATCTGTTTCTTTTACTTTCCCATCTCCTCCTTCTGTGCCTTTTGTCCTCCAACATAAACACGACAGGGATTGGGGGAAGTGGAGAAGAGGCCTGTCTGGGTTGGAGGCTGAAGGGGAGATTGCAATAGTAACTGCATTTTTGTTGTCAAAGGTGTTTGGCATTTTGGAGAAAGCTAAAGAGCAATTTGATTTAGAAGACTACTCCATCAGTCAGATAACACTGGAACAAGTCTTCCTGGCCTTTGCTTATGCAGATGAAACAGCAGAAGGTTATGAAAAACAGGAGCCATGAGATTCAGCGACAGTGACCCTTGTGTCTTTCATAGACTATGAGCAGATGTGTCGAGGGACGTTCCTGTATGTGTATATCTTGCTGTAAACATATTTATGTAATAAAGATTTCCCCAGAGGAGAAGTTTGTCTCCTTCTTTGCAGATTTAGATGAATAGATTATATATTCAACATGTGCAAATCTAAAGACATTTGGTGAAATGCCTGTTTTCTCTCCTAGAGATATGAAAAGAGGAACACCTATCAGGGTAGGAACAAGGGCCTGTTCCTGAGTATTCTGAAGGTTTGAATAGAAACGTCCAGAAACAATGGTGTTGTCAGATGGGACAGCCCAAAGAACAAGAGCTTTATGCTTTAGCAGCTGTTATGGATAAGAAGAGCATAAGGCCTGGACCAAATAATGTGTGGATGCATGGACATGCACACAGAAATGTGCACATACACAAACAAACACATAAATATACACATGCACATATATGAATATACATGCACATACACACATGAATACACATATACACATAAATACATAGACACACACACCAATGTCATTCCCAAAATGTCTAATTTAAATCAACACCAGTGTTTGAGGGGTAAATTCAGTTACTGTTTCCAAAATCCAAAATAAAGTTCTTGTGCTTCAATTGAAAGAGAATATTTGCACCAAGAACATTTAGAGCCCATGGCCAGAAGAAAAAGTTTCTTTAAAATAGTGTTTTTTTCCTTCCTGCTCTTGTATCATCTCTAATAAAGAAGGATATAAGAATAAATGAAAAAAAAAAAGAATAAATGGAATGGGGGGGAGATGGATTTTCTTCTGATTCTTGTCTAGGCAGATGGGGTTCCCCAATATGCAACAGGAGAAATATAATCACCTCTCCAGGATTCATCAGGAGATAGGCAGATAATTAGAATGGTCTTTGTGGAATTACAAGATGGGAAGAGTCCATGAAGCTGCCTTACTTTGGGGTCGCTTGTATAATGTTTTATATAATCTTTAGCTGAATATTGTTAATTATAAATTGATGTTTATCATATACTTACAGTTCTATTTTTAGGTAAGGAGGGGATTTGAATTTGTTTCTGTGAAGTGTCTAGGAGCATGAACAGTCTCCAGTTAAATTCATAGCTTTTTTTCTGGCTACCTTGGCTACATGTACCTGAATGAAAATCAATAGAAGAGTTTGACTAATTGGTAGAGCAGTACTCATTGCAGTCTCCAGTTTAAGGAGGTTCAGCCTTATTATGGAACAAAATGTACATCTGTCTGTGCAGGTTGAACAGTGCAAACATGTCCATAGTGACCATGCTTACTGGATTTTCTGATTAATGAGGGAAGTATCTTGTATTATAATAACTCTTCCAAATTGAGTGGGCTCTAAAATTTTATTTCTAACTTATTTATCCCCAAGATCATTAAAACTGAATTAGGGAACCTATTGTCCCAATGTCGTACAACAAATGAGCCAAAGCCATAATTTTGTAGCCCTTTAGGAAAAAAAAATGGTGGGACTCTTGGAAGAATGGCCTGGAGAACTACAGGTCTTCCATCTCATCCATGGATATACCATGGTGTGTTGTTATGATATATATATTGGTTTTCATCCACGGTTCCTGGCTCATAAGTCCCATAGTCCTTATTATAATGTTGGGGTGCTTTAGGCCTCAAGAGCGGACCTCAGAAGATAGAATCTCTCTCTTCCTCTCTCTCTCTCTCTTTCTCACCTTCTCCTGTCCTCCTTTCACCTGCCCAAGGCAAGACTCCAAAATAATTGTGGGTCAAAAGATCCTCATTCCAACATGGGTCCTGCCCCATGCCATGGAAGAAGGAATGCTACATGGAGAGGCCAGGAAGAATCTGAACAGACAGGTCTTTCTGGGCTTAGATCGTGTACTTTTTTGTCCAATCACATTTGCACACAGTTGTCAATCATGCCTGTGTAACGAAGCATCCATAAAAACCCAAGAGGATTGGGTTCAGAGAGTGTTTGGATAGCTGAACACCTGGAGGAACCTGGAGGGTGGTGCAACCAGGGAGAGCATGGAACCTCTCCATGCTCCCTTCTCTTCCCTCATATTTAGCCTTACGCATCTCTTCATCTGTATCTTTTGTAATATTCTTTGTAACAAATTGGTAAATGTAAGTAAGTGTTTGCCTGAGCTCTGTGAACCACTCCAGCAAATTAACCAAATCCAAAGATGGAAGGGGTCCTGGGAACCCCAACTTGAAGCTGGTTGATCAGAAGCTCTGGAGGCCCAGACTTGCAACTGGTGTCTGGGGGCGGGGGGCATCTTGGGGACTGAGCCCTCATCCTGTGGGATCTGACACTATCTCCAAGTAGATAGTGTCAGAACTAAGTTACAGGACACCCAGCCAGTGTCCACTGCTTGGTGTGGGCGGGGGGAGCCCACATTTAGTCATAGAAGTCCTCTTCTGTGTTGATTGTTGTGGAATTTAGAGAAAAGCATAGTTTAGGGAGTTTTTCCCAAAATAAGCAGGATAAATGACTTGGGCCTTTACTTAAGGCAATTTTTGTAATTAGGTAAGGTCAAGAATTGGTTATTGTCCTCAATTTGATGCCTTGCTGCAATACATGACTTCTCAGGAAATAATGATCATGTATGGCAAATTTTGGGGAGTCTCTAAGCACCAGATTGAGCTGTATGTGAACAAATGTTTGAACTCACTGGAACTGAAGGCTCATGCTGACAAGCTTATCAGCACCTAGAAGTGAGTCATTATGCTGCTGCGCTTCATTGTTAATGCTGCTAATGTGGAAGTGCTTCCCTATGTTCCTGAAGTTTGAAATAAATGCCCACAGCTTTCCTAAGCCCCTCTGCCCACAAATACCCAATTGTGAAACTATTTAATGTTTTGCTAGGTTTAAAGCAAATCAATGTATTTCCACATCTTCCTTTTGCAGAGATGAAACTCAAAATCCTATTCCATTTGAACTGTAGCCTCTGCACCTCAAAAAGGAGCATCTTTTTCATCCTAGTGTCCCTATGGTCCTTTATCTCCCAAATAAGGAGGAATGTCAGCCCTTGGAATTATGATGGGGTTTATGTGCCTGGGAAAATATGACAGCCCAAGAACAAGTAAATAAATGCCATTGATAAAGCTGTCAAAATTAGTTACCTAAAAGTCACCCCTTTACATCTCAAAATGAATTGATATATACACCTGCACTTGGTCTTGCTACCTTGTCAAGATCGCATCTAATCATCATTGAGGATCCCTGTGGTAAGTGGTTGCTGGGACATTCAGCATTTGAGATATTTGTGCTACCTCTTTCCTGAAAATAGCTGACATGTATAGCCTCCTCTTCTCCCACCTTATCTTTCTTTCTTTGGCCACAAACCGGAGGAAACAAATGTAGGCTCAGTTATGCTATTTGCCTAATGAGAAACTGGCATGGATCAGTAGCCTAATTCCTGCTCTGGGACACAGGTGACATAGACACATGAAAGTGGAAAAGTTGTTATACTGTATTATTTTGGAATAATGACAAGGCAAAAAAGTCTGTGCATGTTCAGTACAGATGCGATTTTTTCCAAATATTTTCTATCTGCAACTGGTCAAATCCACCAGTCTATGAATGTGGAACCCACGGATACAGAGGGCTAACTGTATGATCTTGGTGATGTTAAAGAAAAAAGTATTCAATAACACTTGTTAAAGATAGAAAGGCAGACTTTATTCAAGACCATCATAATAGGTATAGGGATTACTGCAATGGGGTTTTGCAGTGAGGGAGAGAGATTAGGCTCAACTCTGAATACAAGAAGGAAAAGTGGGAATTTATAGCTGAGAAACAGGATGAGATCAGTGGATGGAAAATTACTAAATCATGGCATAACGGGGGGGGATTATGGCTAAACCAACCTAGAAATATTCCTGAGAAAAGCAGGCCAGGTGGCTAGTTATCACCTGAGGGATAGTAAAAGATGTAGAACCCAACCAGACATTCGGGATGGACTGGCACAATTAGAATATTAGTAAGACATAAGGGCTAAATGGACAGCTGCTACACTCGTGATTTAGTTCTAACTTCCCCCTGACTGGTGCCACTACCACATGAGGCTGGTTGGTGAGGGTTTATGGGGGTCGAGTATGCCAGTCTGTTCTCTGCTTTTGACAATGGTGCACTGTGTTTCTGTTTGAAGTGGAATTTGAATAGTTGCACAGCTTGACAGTATTTTTTAATTCTATCTGCTTAACAGCGCATCATGTCAAAGAAGACCAAAAGAACACTGAAGAAAGAAAACAGACTTTTTAATAAGGACTGAGAATTGGAATATTATCTTGTTTCTAATAAAGATAAGATGATTTGCTTGCTTTGTGATACTGCAATATCAACATTAAAGAATCAAAGCATTAAAGAATGCCAATCAGCACTGTAGCACTCATAAGGACCACAAATATTTTAAATTAGAGGGAAAGGTGTGAAAGTTTATACTGCAGAAATTAAAAGATGAAAAGCAAAAGCCAAGACAATTCTTTCAAGCAGCAATAAGACTTGGAAATAATGCCAGTGAAACAACTGATAAAGTAGCTTTTATACTGGGGAAAAAAGGAAAGCCATTCAGTGATGTAGAAATTGTGAAAGAATGTATTGTTGAAGTTGTAGGATGCTTAGATCCTGATAACGTTTCAAAGTACAAACAACTGCCTCTTTCAAGGAGAACCATAATTGATCAGCCGCATGATTTAGCCTTTAACTTAACAACTTCATGCAACACTTCAAAAGGAAAATATATATTATTCAATTGCTTTGGATGAATTAACTGATTTTATACTTCATTCTGGTCATAACAGAAGATTTTCTTTGCTACAAAGAGTTACTCGCTTTGGGCACTTTTGTGAACAGAACACAGGGAATAGACATCTTCAACAACTTTCAAGATAAATATTGTGAAGCTGGACTGAATTTGGTAAATTTAGTGGGTGTATGTACAGATGGTGCACCTTCCATGAAAGGAAAACATGAAGGGTTTATTGCACAGATAAAGTATTAACAGATCCAGATGCTCTCATTTCTTTTCATTGTATCTTGCATCAGCAAAATCTCTGTGCTAAAGCTGCTATTTTAAGTGACACTTTGCAACAAGTATTGTTAACTATATTCATGCAAATGCAACATGGCATCCTCAGTTTCCTAACATGCTAAAGTTGAACCATGAGGTATTCAGTGTGGATTTGCCATATCATTCAAAAGTGCATTGGCTATTTCAGGGACAGGTGTGAGTGTGTGTCTGTGAGAGCAAATAGTTAAATTTTATGAAGAACAGAAACAGCAATGTGAATTATTGAAAGGAAGTTTCTATAGGAATGCAGCATTTCTGTGTGATATCATGTCAAATTGAAATGACTTCAATATTTCTTTGCAAGGTAAAACTAAGTCTATATATGATTATGTGGCAAAAAGTCCAAGCATTTCTCCTTCAAAAGGAAATTTCAGATGAATATTTTCCCCAGTTAGCAAATGTCATTGATGAGGAGGATGATGTATGCAAATCATTTGAAGAATATGCAGCTGCTATAGACCATTAATTGGAGAACACAATGAAAGGTTCACAGATTTTGAGAATCATGAGATGATGTATGAAAATCATTTGAAGAATATGCAGCTGTTATATAACTATTAATTGGAGAATACAATGAAAGGTTCACAGACTTTGAGAATCATGACATCATACTCAAATTAGCATTTCAGTCTCACCTAGTTGATATCACCAAGGCACATAAAGAACTACAGATGGAATTGATTGAGCTCTCTTACATTTTAGTGTCATTGTTTGATGCTAAGAAAGATCCGATTGAAATATGGGAAAAATGCAGTAGAATACCCACACCTTAGGCAACACGCCCAATAAATGCTTTCTTGCTTTTCAACTACTTATTGCTGTGAATCTACATTCTCCTACTTAAATCAAGATGCCCTTAAGGTCACAAATGACTAATACCCATCTAGAAAATCAACTGTGCTATGGACTCCATGTTGCAACCAAATATTCAAATGCTTTCCAACAAAAAGAAGACACAAAAAAGTCATTAAAAGGTTAACTTTAAAATTAACAAATAGTCTTCATTTTTTGAAATTATTAAGTACATAGCAGTTAGATTTTTTTACAAAATAATGTATATTTTAAGTATATCTAATTGAAGTTTCTTCAGTGTGGCCTTATTTGATTACAGCTAAATTGATGCGGCCTTCCAACATGAAACAGTTCCCCCATCACTGCGCTAAACAAACTGAAAACCCACAATTTTTCTTAGATCCAGCAGAGAATTGAGGTCACAGAGCAAATGTGCTGCCCCCAACATTGAAGAGACAGTTGAATACAGAGAATCACAGTTTCCGGAAGCAGAAGCTCAGGAAGAAAAGCCCACTGCTGGAGCCAGTACTGGAGCGGGAAAAGTTTAACTGTAGTTGATGAGATTATTAAGGCCCAGTGTAGACAAAGAAGAGAGTTAAATACTCCAGAGGAGTTAACTCTGAGTTCACTTCATGAGTTTCATCTCCAGGTTTTCAGGACGAATATCAGAGAAAAATCCACTCTCATTTCCAGCAGGGGAAAAACAACGGACACCAGAGAAAATTTTAGCCTCTGACACCTACAGCTACAGTGAACAGTAAACACAGCCCAACTCCTATCCAGATGTATGTAAAATCTCACACTAAGGGTCTATTAAGCTCAGTTCCTTTTACCTGGTACCTCATTCCAGCTTTCAACAAAAAATTACAGGACATACTAAGGCAAACAGTTCAAACATCAGAAAAATGCTAAGAAATAGCAGAGATTTTTGGAATTATCAAACCAGGAATTTAAAATAACTATGATTAATATACTAAAGGCTCTAATAGAAAAGTGAACAACATAGAAGAACATATGGGTAATATAAGGAGAACGATGGAAACTCTAATATTCCTAATGGATTTGGGGGTATCTATGGATGTAATTGCATGGGTTCTTTTTCTCTTTTGTGGTATAAGAATACGGATTATTAAAGTGTTTTTGCATTCTTGGTAATCCCACTCTGTTCTGGGCAAAATAGTTGAGCTTTGGTGCTTTCTTAGATTAATTTCTCACTATATCACTTACGGCATAGATTTAAGGGCTTTTAGCTGTGTCTCTAAGTTCTTTTCTATATTCTGCTCCGTGATGCTGGCAGGGGGACACTGCAAATTTCATTTTCTAGACACCCGTGCCAGCTCACTTCTTATTAGGCTCTTCTTATGGGAAGCACTGGCAGGAGATTGGAAAGTGGGAAGAGCAGAGAAGAAACATCCTTCCTGTTTTCAGCAGGGCAAACCCTCCTCAGAGGTTTCAGCACCAGGGCCCCTGCTCCTAGCTCCTGGGTTCTGGAAACCACACATCTCTGAGAGCTGCTTCCTGCAGTTAATATCTCTAATTACCTCAGCTCTTTTATCCCTTCCCAACTGTTGTGTAAACAAACCCCTGTGTTAATTCCTTCTGTTTGAAATAACTAATGCAGTTTCTCTTTTCCTGACTGGACACTACAGGCACCTTGGAGTGAGACAGCTTGGACTTGAATCAAGCTTTGCCATTTTTACTAGTTATGGGATCCCGGACAATTGATTGAAACTCTCTGATCCTCAGTTTCTTCAAATGCGAAATATTGAGGCAGAAATGAGGTAATATTTGAACACAGCTTTTTGTTTAAGTGCTTGATAAATGTTAGTTATTATTAATACCACTTAACAATAAAAGTTACTATTAATAATGTGTCAATGTTAGTATTAATAAGCATATAAGTAAACTAATCACAGGCATTGAATCAATAGTAATGTCAAGGCCCTGCAGGCAAAGGCCACAAGTAACACAGTCGTAGTCAAAGTTGAGTTTATTGACTCCTTGCAACATGTGAGACTTCTACATCATGAGGAACTGTGGGGCATGTTAATATTTAATAAAGTAATAGAAAGGACTATAGAATATGGTATTAGATAATATAGAGTGGGGGCTTTGCTCTGAATCCGATGCTGTCAAGAAGCAAGAGTAATTCTATGATTGAGTATCTTAATTTTATCTCAAAGGTGGAATGAAACAGGGCTAAGGCTGTAGTTGGTAAAGGAGTGGCACATACTCCTATTTAGCCAGAAAGGGAGCCGTTTGGGGCTATGTTTTCATTTTTGTCAGGCTCAGATATAATTATGGACGTCTTTTGTTTTGTTGATGTCTTGCTTTATCACGGTCGGAATGGCTTTGTGTGATTTTGGTGTTCTACGTATTCGTAGGCAACAGGAAAACGCAGAGGCCTAGCGGTGAATCCAGGCCAGCCCCCAGCAACACCACGGCCTGAGCAGATAGTGCCAGGCCAGTTCCTGGCTCTCGGAGGGCTGCTTTTCTCTTTTTCAGTAATGATATGAACACACTGGAAATAAGGGAGGAAAAGCGGCCCGACTCCTTTCCCTACCTGGTCAGAGTGCTCACGGGCCACACGGAGCTTCCTGTGGGCTCCTGTTCTGAACAAGCCTGTAGGTTAGCGGGCCCCTGTGCATGTGCCTCTGAAACTTCCGTCCTTCAACCTGAAATAAGCCGTGAGGAAACAGTTATTCAACCTCCTTTGCCAACAGCTGCTGAGCCCGCTGAGGGGAGCCCGTGAGAGATGAAGACCAAGAGGTGAAGAAACTGGGAAGCACGCTAAAGGGCGCCAGGTGGGGCTCTTACAGGGACTTGAGACTAGGGCAGGGCGCTGGATGCGGTAGATGCGTTGGGGGTTGGATGGAGGGTTGGGGCACCGCTCTCTGATGGGATCACAGGCGGAAGGTCCCATGCGGTGCCCTGGTGGGAAGGAGGTTTGAGGTGCCGCGTGCTGGCTGAGCCCGGAACAGGTGGGAATGCCGGAAGTGCGGGAAAGCGGGTGGAACTAGGTGGGCGGGGACTAGGGCTCCAGCGCGCACGCGCGCGCGGGGAGGAACTGCGGCGGCTGCGCGGAGAGCGGTTGGGAGGGCGTTGGAAGCAGGCGGTACGGCGGGCTGGGCGCTCACCGCTGAGCGGCGGAGGTGGTTGCAGTGGCGGTTGCGAGGCCTCAGAGGTGAGTTTCCCGGCTCTCATGGCTCTTTCTCCTCCTGCCTGGGTACCCCCTTCTCTGGCCACTGTTCCCTGACGCCCGACCTTTCCCAGTCGGCGCACAGGGCCCGAAGGTGCGCCCCTGCCCCAACAAACGCACAGGCTGGGGGGAGGCGGTGTGGAACCCTCCGCAGCCCCACTGCTCTCCCCTCAAAAAACAAAACAAACTGTGGGAGACTTGGGATTTGAATTATTATGTATTTTAATTTTTGTTAAAACCTAGTGATTAAAAGCGAAGGGTTATGAAGCGCAGTCAACATTGGTACTATGAAACTAGTCAGCCATAGACAAATACCGCATGTTCTCACTCATATGTTGTTGCTAAAGAAGTTGGACTCATGGAGGTAGAGGGTAGAATGATGGGTAGCAGAGGCTGGAAAGGTTATTGGGGGAAGGGGGATGAGAGGTTGGGTAATGGGTATAAATATAGTTGGATTGAAGGAGTAAGTTCCATAGTCCAGTAGGTTGACTATAGTTAACAGCAATACATTGTATATTTCAAAATAGCTAGAAGAGAATATCTGAAATGTTCTCAACACACACACAAAAAGACAAATGTTTGAGGTGATGGATATCCTAAATACCCTGATTTGATCATTATACACTGTATGCATATATCAAAATATCACATGTACCTTATAACTATGTACAAGTAGTGTGTATCAATTAAAAAAATTAATTTTAGTCCTTCTATTTACTGGCTGTAGGAGTTAACCTCTCTGAGTCTCATCTATAATGTGGGAATACTTAATTATAACCATCTCAAAAGGATTATAAAGGAGATAACAAAAGAGATTAAACACAACATAACAAAATGCTCACTTAGTGGCCGGCCCTCCAAAAACAGTGTATTGGGGGATGAGGAAGTTGGGACTGTGAAGACCCGAAAGCCTCTCAACTTTAAGGAATTTAATTAGCGTGGCTTACTTTGGGTCAGTTTTTGGAAAGGAAGCCAACAAGGAAAAGGAAGAAACCTCCATTTTACAGGAAAATAAAAGTTATGATTAATCCCATAACTTGCTATTATACTTTTCAGTAAAGGGGCTGGAGTGACATTCTAGAGAGAATGAATCTGATCTTCGTAATTCAGGTGTGTGAGAAATGTGGCATGCTTTCATTTTCAGAAACTGCTTAATTTCTGGAGTGAGAATCTGGTTACTGGGACCTTATTAATTCCATTCAGTGGTATCATGATTTCCTAATTCTTTGTGACCCTGTACCCTTTCATTGGTGTCTGTGCATGTGAAGAAATGGTAACCTCTTAGAATCTTTGCATGCCGGCTTCAGCAGGGAAAGATCTTCACCAGTCTGCCCATCCTGGGATTCTGGACAGGCCAGCTGGTATTCTCCAGGATGGTCACTGTTGCTGGGGTCTGCGGGGTGTGCACATAGAAGGGGGCCCACTACCATTGCTCTGAAGTCTGATGGGGCCAGCTGTTGTGTGCTGTGGTCCAGCAAGGCTGCTGGTGGGGTTCGGAAGTTGGTCAGGCTCAGCTGGCTTGTTTGTCTCTTGGGTTGGACAGAGGTTGCTGGCTGTTTCCACAGTTGAGTAGTGCTGGCTGGTGGAGGCAATGGTCAAGTGGGGCTGATGTGGGGAGATCTGCAGTCAGGAAGGGCTGTTTGGCTTGGTTTCATGGTTACACAGGACTTGCTGGCAGAGGCTGCAGTCAACAAGGTCACTGGAGCTGCAGTCATCAGGCAGGAACAGTTGGTTTGGCTCTGTGGTCATGCAGGGTCACTGGTAGAGCTACCATCAGTCAAGGCTGCTGAGGGGCTCCATGATCAGGCAGTGCTGGCTGGCTGGCTTTGCTCCACAATTGGACAAGTCTGCTGGCAGGGCTTTGCAGTCAAGCAAGGGCTCTGGCAGTCCTCACATTTGGTTGAGACCACTGTCAGGATTTACATTTGGGTGAGGCCACTGGGGTTGCTCCATGGTCAGGTGGGGCCAACTGGCTTGTCTCTAGAGTTGGTCAGAGCCAACTGGCAGGGCCACAGTCAGGCAAGGCTATTACTGGGGCTCTGCTGTTGGGCAAGGCCACTGTTGGGGGAATCTCTGCAGTCATTCAGGGCCAAATGGCTGAATGACTGGGTGGGATGGAGCTGGAGCTGGCTGGCTTGGCCCCACAGTTGGGTGTGGCCAGCTGGCTTGGCTCCATAGTCAAGGCTGCTGGCTGGGGCTGCAGTCAGGTGAGATGACGAGCAGAGCTCCATGGTCAGGTGAAGTCGCTGGTCTCTGCAGTCAGGTGGGGATAGGTGACTTGGCTCCATGGTCAGGTGAGGCCACTGGTGAGAGCTGAGGATCCAGCCACTGAGAGGCCCCACACCCTTTTTTTGGTTCCTTATTGTCCCCAGGTGGTATAGCTGTGCTAATTCACCCAGTGTTTTGTGTGAGCCAATACAAAAGTAGCCAGTCAGTGCCCCAAAATGCTGGCTGAGTTGGACATCAATTTCAGTCTCTTTTTCCACCACCGGTGAAATCACAGCCCAAGGATCTCTTTCTTGGCACTGTGCTGTGCCATCTGGGAGTCAGATGATGCGGACAATGAGAAACATTTTTTCTTACCCTTTTTAATGTGGCTTTTCTGTGTTTTGTGCTCTAATGGGGTGTTGTAAGCTCTCCTGTGAGTCCCACAGAACTCTCATAAAAGCATTCTCAACCATGAGTAGTTGTTTAATAAGTGTTTCTGTTGGGGGGACCAGAGCTAGGGATCTTCTGTTCTACCATCTTGCTGATGTTACTCCTCTGGCCATTATTTCTTCAAATATTCTTTCTCTTAGGTTCTGTTATTTTCCTGCTCCTCATACTGGATAATTTTTTTGTTATTTTTTTTATTTCAGAATATTAAAGGGGGTACAAATGCTTTGGTTGCAGAAATTGCCTTTGCACTGCCTGAATCAAAGCTACAAGCATGTCTATCTTTTTGACAACACTCGTAGATGTGAATTTCTCTATGTTCCTATTTCAAATAAAACCTGTCCCATCAGGCAGAGCTGTGGAGCTCTTCAACCTTATATCCTGCCTCTATCCCTGGACAGAACCTCAATGACACTGCCCCAGAGCTGGGAGTGGGGATAGCAACATGCTTCTTCCAGAGTAACCACCTCCACTGTATGAGCGGGCATGAGGGCATGACAGCCCCTGGCTTTTTTGTCTTGCCCCTTCTGGCATATATCCTCTACCCTACCAGCAATTGTGTGCATGGGTGATCAGGATCCTACTATGTCAGCCTATATTACCTGGGGTGGAGCTTTTTCCCTGTTAATGGGGGATGAATAAGACAAGGAATCCCCACTCCTCTCATTTCTGTTGGCCTAGAATAGAGCTTCTTCATTATGAAACTATAGGAAATGAGAGGTGCCAACACCCTTCCCCTCATAGAGTGAAACCATAGACCTAGATTGGTAGCCTTGGAGGGAGAGAGTCCCAACTTCTTGATCACATTTTCCCAGAGTAGAGCTCCGTAATATGGAACTGGGGGGAGGACGAGGGCATGACAGGAGTAGGCCATGGCTCAAATATCACTGACTGTTGCTGTTCTTGCCATCATTTAGTAGATTTTCTTGAATAAATGTTTCTCCATTTTCTGTATGACCCTAAATCAATTATCAGAAGTTTTTAATGGTTGTGTTTTTAAAGTTTCAACAGTTAAATAGTTGTTTTGCTATAGAGAAGATCCATTGATCTTCTCGTATAGCCATTCCAGAAGGTCTGTCCACAGAAAGTGGATTCTTAACTGATACTCTTTATATTTATCATCATCAGGGCTTGGATAGGGTCTATTCTTCTGTTGTGCTTACCATCTGATACTCAATAGCATAGAACATGACACACAGTAAATGAGCAGTAATATTGTAACAATGTATAAATATGTTCATTCATCAGCACTGTGAATGGGGTATTTATTATACTCTGAGTACATGAAAAAATATTGATTGATATTTTCTAGTGATTTGTTTTTTCATAATTTGTTTTTGTGGTGATGATTATTTGTTATTTTTAATACCTTAAGAATTATTGTAATGAAGACTGGAATAGGAAAAATCAGATCCTATTCATTTCCTTTATGCCATCTTTACCTGGAAAAATGAAACCACGTCTTACTGATTTTTTGTCTGTTTCTTGCTGTTTTATACATATTAGAACTCCATTATATTAATAGATTAAGTAAACTAATAGAAAAATAGGAACAATATGATTTTATTTATTGTAAATACATAATCTTTCTTACTATCAATTTTTGAGGTTGATAAAGGAGAAAAGCAGGAGAAAGAAGTAATCCTGTTATTTGCTTGATATGAACATTATTAGGTAACATTAAAAAAAACCTTTCCTCTATCCCTAGAGTAGACCATGCACTCTTTGTAGAAGAATGGATGTGCTGACATTCAACCAATTTGCAGTACTCCTCTGGAAAAATTTTACCTTAAAGGTAGGTGAAGGTATGCATGGAGAATGTCGATAAGTGCCCATTTCTTGCACACACACACATACATTTCATTGTGTATGTGTGTGCACATGTGTACGTGCACGTCTGAAAAATCAATTCCAGAGTGTGGGTAGATCCTCCAAATCTGTAAAACTGAGGGAATCTATGATATAATATGAACTATAGGAAAGTGGGAGGCAGAGAAGCTGTGGTATGAGATAATCTAAGCAGCACTGGCTCTTCCACGGTGAAACTAGCAGAAGCTTAATATACTAGAACTACCCATTTGCACTGAATGCATACTCTTAAGTTAATTAACACCTTCTTTTTGTTCCCTGTTTTAGAGGAGGAAGCTCATTAGTTTAATATTGGAAGTCCTCGCAATATTGGTGTTTGTACTAGTGTTTTTGCTATTCCGTTCACTTACTACTATGGATATTATGGGACCTTTCAATTTCATTTCTCAACCCATCAGTACTCTGCCTTCTTTCCTCAAAAATCCCAGTGAATGGGAATTGATTTACATACCTTCTAATATTGAAGTGGTAAAAGAAATCACCGAGCATGTGAAAAGGAATCTAAACATCAGTATAAAAGGTCAGTTAGACATTAAGATTTTCTGTAAAACATTATTGTTTGTAGAGGAATTAAAACAATGTTGAAAAAGAATAATGTTGGTGGACTCACACTTCACAATTTTGAGACTTATGCTATAACTGTGGTAATTAAGACAGTCTGGTATTGGTAGAGGGCTAGACCTACAGATCAATTAAAAAGAATTAGAGAACCCAGAAATAGACCTGCACTAATATGCCAAAATCTTTACAACAGTGCAAAGGAATTTAATAAAAGGATACCCTTTCTAACAAATGGTGCTGGAACAATTGGACACCAATAGCTAAAACAATGAAAGCTCATACCTTATGCAAAAAATTAACTCAAAATGGATCATAGATTGAAATACAAAATGATAAAATATTTAGGAAAGAACATAGGAGAAAATCCTTATAACTTAGTTTAGTTGAAGAATCCTTAGACAAGACACAAAAATCATGATCCAGGCCGGGCGCGGTGGCTCACACCTGTAATCCTAGCTCTCTGGGAGGCCGAGGTGGGCGGATTGTTTGAGCTCAGGAGTTCGAAACCAGCCTGAGCAAGAGTGAGACCCCATCTCTACTAAAAATAGAAAGAAATTAATTGGACAACTAAAAATATATAGAAAAAATTAGCCGGGCATGGTGGCGCATGCCTGTAGTCCCAGCTACTCGGGAGGTAGAGGCAGGAGGATCGCTTGAGCCCAGGAGTTTGAGGTTGCTGTGAGCTAGGATGACGCCACGGCACTCTAGCCCAGGCAGCACAGTGAGACTCTGTCTCAAAAAAAAAAAAAAAATCATGATCCATAAAAGGAAAAAAGTAGATCAATTGGACTTGTGTTATATAATACTATTACTGGCAGCTCTTGGGTTAAAATATTCATACCCAAATTTTCACAGTCTATTCAGACCTAATATTTTACCACTTTATTGTAATGTCTAACCCTTACCTGTATATGGGTCCCTTTACATTTCCCTCATTATGTTGTAGTTTTTATATCTACATAATTGAAAACTTCACCAGAAAGTGTTTCAATTTGCATACATATTTTAAAGAAGTTAAGAAAAGTATTCATCCAGTTAATTACCAGAGCTGTTCCTCTTCCTGCTCTGTTGCCTGGGCTAGAGTGCCGTGGCGTCATCTTAGCTCACAGCAACCTCAAACTCCTGGGCTCAAGGAATCTTTCTGCCTCAGCCTCCCAAGTAGCTGGGACTACAGACATGCGCCACCATGCCCAGTTAATTTTTTCTATATATTTTTAGTTGTCCAGCTAATTTTCTTTCTATTTTTAGTAGAAACGCGGTCGCACTCTTGCTCAGGCTGGTCTTGAACTCCTGACCTTGAGCAATCCTCCCACCTCGGCCTCCCAGAGTGCTAGGATTACAGACCTGAGCCACCATGCCCAGCCCGTTTTCCTTCTTTCTTCAAAAACTTCCTTTAACTATTTTTCAGAGCAGGTCTACTAGAAATGAATTCTCTTCATTTGCCCTCATCTGAAAATGTGTTTATTTCAGCTTCATTCCTGAAAGATATTTTCACTGGGTAGAGAATTCTGGACTGGCAGTGTTTTCTTTCAACGTTTGAAAAATATTTCCCATTTTCTTCTTTCCTCTTTGGTTTCCAAAAAGAAATATGCAGTCATGTGAATCCTTGTTTCTCTATAGGTAATATGTCGTTTCTCTCTGGCTGCTTTTAAGATTTTTTCTGTCTTTAGTTTTCAGAAGTTTGAGTATGACATGTCTAAGTGTATATTTCTTTTGGTCAATTCTGTTTTGATTTCAAAGAGCCTTTGAATCTGTGAGTTTCTGTCTTTCACCAAATTTGGAAATCTTCAGCAATTATTTCTCAAAATTGTTTTTCAATGTTGCCTTCTTTTCTCCTCTCCTAGGACTATGATGATGCAAATGCTAGAAATTTTGTATTGTTCCGCAGGTTCTTGAGGCTCTGTTCAACTTTTTTCTAACTTTTTTCTCTCTCTTGATCAGATTGGGTGATTTCTACTGATCTGTCTTCCAGTTCACTTACCTTCCTCCGTTATCTCCATACTGCAATTGAGCCATCAAATGAGTTTTGCTTTCCTTTTAAAGTACCATTTGAAGTGCTCTCCACCCTTGATATAAGTTTATTTTCTTTTGAAACATATAAGGTACATAGCAGATATTCAACCATTCACAGTATACAGTTCAATGGCTTTTAGTATAGTCGTAGTTGTGCAAGCACTACCACAATTAATTTTAGAGCATTTTCATCATCCCCTAAGGAAACTCCATACCCTTTAGCCATGACTCCCCAGTCTCCCATCTCCACCATCATTAGTAAAAATACCAATCTACTTTCTGTCTCTATAGATTTTCCTATTATAGGACTTTTATATAAATGGAATCATACAATGTGTAGTTTTTGTGACTGGCTTCTTACACTTAATGTTTTCAGGGTTCATCATGTTGTAGCATGTATCAATACTTTATTCCTTTTCCTTGCCAAATAATATCCCATTCTGTGGATCTACTATATTTAGTTGGTATATCCATCATCACTTGATGGATGTTTTAGGTTTTTCCACCTTTTGGCTATTATTAACATTACTACTCTGAACATTTGTCTATAAGTTTTATGTGGATGTATGTTTTCATTTCTCTTGGGTATATACCTAGGAGCAGAGTAAATAGGTCATATGGTAACTCTATGTTTAACTTTTTGATGGATTGTAAGACTGTTATCCTAAGTGATTGTACCTTTTATACCCTCTCAGCATTGTTTAAAAGTTCCAATTTCTCTGCATCCTCACCAACTGTTGTTATCATCTGTCTTTCTTATTAATTTCCATGTCACTGGGTGTAAAGTGGTATTTCATTGTGATTTCAATTTGCATTTCCCTAATGACTAATGAGTTACCTTTATATATGTTTTATAATAATTCTTATTTTAGATTATAGTAAAATTTTATAAAACACCTAAAATTATTTAGGACCCCAAATATCCATTTGAGGCTAATATTTGAGAAAAAAATGTTTTGAAATTTACAATATTTGGATAGGCTTTTGCCCCTGTAAAGTAATATCCTACCTCTCAAATAAAAGAGATTATCAGATATTTTTATTTAAGTATAGACAATTTTGTCTCTCTGTAGTTCGAGGCTTTTCTTCAGAAACTGAGTTTGAGAATTACATTCAATATGACTCTGAGTCTCAAAAAGTGCTGGCTGCCATTGTTTTTGATTATGACTTCAGAAACAGCAATGACCCTCTACCTCTTCAGGTAAGAAAACCTTACAGTTTTTTAAATAAGTAGTTTTCTCATAATTGCACTTCTAATTTCTAGACTTTTAATGAATTAGATATTATTAACCCTGTTTTATAAATGAAGAAACAAACTTTTGCAAGATTATACTAGTAGTGTACAGTACAGCGAGAATATGAATCCAGATGTGAGTAACTGTAAGGCCTGTGCTCTTAACCATCATCTTATGCTGATAGGGAAGAGCTGTATCTTCCACCATGAAAGACAGAGTTTAATTCCTATCATAAATTCTAGAGAAAACTCTTAAGGCTCAGCCACACTGATTCAGAGTTAGGACATTAGGACCGAGAAAGAATCTGATTATAGCCCCTGAGAAGGAAAGAAGAGGACACTGCTTTGAACCTGGTGTCTCTTTAGAAGATTTTATAGACACCCTGTCCTGATGGTGATAGAAATAAATGTCCAGTCTATAATATCTAGAGCAAAATCCTGTGTTTAGAATACAAACGCTTGTCAGTAGAAGCTTATGGAAAACGATCTCTCTGTTTTTCTCATTCTTCCATGACTCCATTCTTCTGTGCCAACTTCCTTCCATTTACTAACTCAAAATTATCCATATGCTATATGGATTTCAGTATATATGTGTGTTCAAAAATATACAGTGGCTCAAAATGTCTTTAGCACCATTTTAAGCTTATTTTCACTGCTTGTAGACTGTGTTTATTCTCAAAATATTTGAATTAGATTCCTGACCCCAAATTCCCCAGATTATTTTCCCAGGTGCTTGAGCCATATATCAGTTATTGTTAACTACATAGACTGCATCATGTAGAACAGTGCCCCATATTAACAGTGTGTTGTCCCCAAGCTGATGCCTTAACTAAAATTTAATAGGCCATTTCATTTTCTTCTCTCAGGCCTGCTGGGAATATGGTAAGAACAGAAGATCCATAGATGGGTAAGGTGGCGGTTGTTGTACCTCCTTCAGTATAAAACAAGCCCCTTGCCTGAGGCATGTTGGGTGCCTGTACTCCTGCTGCAGACCCATTTCTTGTTCTTGTTTATAATACCCCAAAACTAGAAACAGTGCACATGTCCTTCAACAAGTGGATGGTTAAACAAACTGTGTATGTGTATACCATGGGAAACTACTCAGCAATAAAAAGAAATGAACAATCAGTGCATACAACTATTTAGAGTAATCACGATGGAATTATGAAACCCAAAAGATTAATACTGTGTGATTCCATTTATATAACATTGTCTAAATGACAAAGTTGTAGAAATGCAGAACATATTCTTGGTTGTCAGGGGATAGGTACTGGGAAAAAAAAGGTGCAATGGAACTATTTGGTATCTTGTCTGTGGTAATGGATACACAAACCTACACATGTGATAGAACTGTACAGAACTTAATACACAAAGAGTACAAGTATTAGGTCATTAAATATGAAATGTCTGATTTCAGATCAATAGTTTATTATATCTCAAGCAAGAAGCAGTACAACTAATCAAAGTATGTGCCTAAACTGTCAACACAGTTTTTCCATCTTAATGGTAGCTTGTTTATACCAGCAGCAAAGAAGCCTGGAGAGTGAGTGGTAATGAAATCATGAAAGGCATTTTCCACAACTTGTTGAGAATTGAATATTTTTCCTTGCAAGAAGTGGTCCAAAGCCTGATAGAAGTGGTAGTCAGTTGGTGCAAGGTCTGGTGAATACGGTGGATAACAGAGACTTTCCAAGTCCAGCTTCTGTAGTTTGAGCAGTGTTGTTTGTGTGACATATGATCAAGTATTATCTTGCAAGAGGATTGGCCTGTCTCTATTGACCAATCTCAGCTGCTTAATCACAAGCACCCTCATCATTTCATCCAACTGGTTGCAGTAGACATCCTCTGTAATCGATTGACCAGGTTTCATGAAGCTATAGTGGATAATGCCAGCACTAGACCACCAAGCAGATGCCATTAGCTATTTTTGATGATTATTCGGTTTTGGACTGTGTTGCGGCACTTCGTCTTTATCTAACTATTGTGCCGAATGCTTGCAGTTGTCAAAAAGAATCCATTTTTCATCACATGTAACAATACAATGTAGAGATGGTTCGCCTTTCTGTCGTGACAGCAACGAAAGGAAAGCTTTAAGAGGATTTCTCTTTATATGCTTGTTTAATTCATGTGGAACCCATCTATCCAGCCTCCTGACCTTGCCAGTTTGTTTCAAATGGTCCAACAGTATTGGAATAGTAACGTCAAACCTTGCTAATTCACATGTAGGTTGAGATGGATTTGCTTCCACTACAGCTTTCAGTTCATCATCATCCACCTTGGCCTCAGGTGACCCACGTGGCTCATTTTCAAGATTAAAATCACCAGAATGGAACTTCTCAAGCCATCAGTGTACTGTGCAGTCATTAGCCACATCCTTCCCACTTTGTTTATATTTTGCACTGTCTGCTTAGCATTGGTTCCATGATGGAACTCATATTTGAAAATAACAGTAATTTTTGACTTATCTATGGTTTCACAAAAATTGTTCTGAAAAAAACTTTGAGAGATAATCACAAGGCAACCTGTGCTTTTGAAAGAATGAGGATGTATCTTAATAATAAAAATAAAACGAAAAGTGTCACAGGGAAATGTCAGATATCAACTGTCAAACTTAGTACTTAAGGAAATCAGATGTTTCATACTTAATAACCTAAATAAAACTTGGCAACTCTGAATAAGATTGATGAATTGTATCAATGTCATTATCATGGTTGTGATATTATGCTATAGTTTTATTAATATAAAATATTTGGGGAAAATGGTCAAGGCTTACACAGGATTTGCTTGTTATTTCTCCCAACTGCATGTGAGTCTATAATTAACTTTAAAAAAAGTTCAATTTTTAAGAAATATACTTAAGAAAAATAACTTGGCAAAACTATACTTCCAGGGATCATTTCTGTAGTTTGTTACTGGAGAATTTCTGTGAACGTGTAGAGCACCAAAAACCACGAGGGGGAGGCACAGTATTCCCTCCTGAGTGTGAAACCAGCTCTTGGTGTTGCTTCCCTACAATTGCTGTTTGCCATTGGTGATCCTTCTTTTCTTCCTTTGGGAGAGTAAGGGAGAGGATACAGTCTGGGTGGTAAAAAAAAAAAAAAAAAAAAAGAAAAGAAAAAGAAGAAGAAAAGAAAATGAATTGTCAAGACACAGTGCTAGAGAAATATATTTGACAATGTACTAGTTTCCAAGATATTTTCAAAGGTCCTACAACTTAATAATAAAAAGACAAGCAGCCCAATTTCAAAAATGGAGAAAATATTAATATTTAAGTAGTTCTCAAAAGGAGATATACGGATGACCAGCAAAGACATGAAAAAGTGTGCAGTCTCATCAGACATCAGGAAAATGCAAATTTAAACCAAAGTGAAATAGCACTACCCACCCACCAGAAGGAGTAAAGTTATAGTCTAACAAATATCAAATGTTGCTAAGGATGTGGAGCCTTCAGAATTGTCATACATTGTTGGTGGGAATATAAAATAGTACTACCAGGTTATGAAAATGCCTGCTATTTTTCCAAGTAAAACTAAACATAAATTTACCTTATGATCCATCAGTTGCATACCTTTGAATTCACCATAAAGAAGGAAAATGTATGTTCACAAAAAGAATTCTGCAAGAATGTTCATAGCAGCTTTATCCATAGTAGCCAAGAATTGGAAACAGCCAGATATCCAAAAACCAGAAAATAAATGAGCTGATATATTAATATTATGGAATATTGCTGAGCAGCAGAAAGGAATTAATGGCTGAAAAAGGCAAATGCATAAATGAATCTCAAAAACAGCATGTTGAGTAAAAGAAACCTCATACCAAAGAGTATAATACTGTTTGATTCCATGTATATGAACTTCTGTCACAGGCAAAATTATGGTGAAATCTCTTGTGAAGAGATGTGGTAGGAATTCGCTGGGAAAGGGCAGGAGAGAACTTTCTGGAGTAAGGGAAATGTCAATAGTGGGGTTTGGATTACAGTAAATATCGATTGTCAATTGTCAAAATTCAGCAAGTACACAGTTAAGATTTTTGCATTTTCTTGTATATAAAATTACCTCAAATAAGAACTATAAACAAATATTGAATTCTAGTTAATCTTTATTTGGTGGAAGTATACTGATGTCTGCAACTTCCTTTTCAATGCATCCTAAAATGTGTTGATAGATTGAATTTATATATATAAATTTTATTATATATAATTTATATATATAAGTGTATTTTAAAAACCTCATTTTGTCTTTTTTATGCAAAAGGTAGCATGCTTGTCGGTCATTAAGTTTGTTTCTAAACTCTGAATCCATCCTTCTGTACTCTGCTCTTGGATGTTGTAGTTGCATTTCTGTTTTTCCAGCCAGTTGTATGTGAGACTAGGGGCCCTACTGGCAGACTGTAAGGTTAAAGGAGGACAAGGGACTTGAAGCTTTCCTGTTGGCTTTCTATCTGCTTGTAGTCCCTGTGAATGATATCCTAGCATCACTTCTTTATTTTGGCAAGTAGCAGTTTCTTGCCATAGCGGAAGCCAAATACAGTATGCAGATTATCCAACACTTTTTAAAATCAGCTTCATGACACTTCTCACAGATTCCAGCTGGTTCTCAGAGATCTGAGTCCCAGTCCCAAAGACCCCTCCTCCTTCAAGGTCAGAGACAGAGCCCTCATGGACTTATGCTCCCTCCTCAAAGGTTTGGGTTTCAGCCCCATAGGGTCTCTCCTCTAAGTTTGTAATTTTTAGAAATTTTGACATTTTGCTTTTGTTCCCTTAGTCCTAGGTCTGGTGGCTGCTTCCTGCTATTGCTACCTACATAATACATTAGAATTCTCTTACCCTTTCAGTTCTTGGGTAGGGTTTCTGTTTTCTGGCTATACTTTGAACAGATATGCAGCACCCTGTTGTGTAGAGGTACCATAGTTTTGGCAGTCTCCTTTTTATGAGCAATTAAGGTAATTCCAATATATTCCCCACCACAGATAATGTTACAACAAACAAATTTGTGCATATGATTTTTTTAAATATATTATTGGCGATACATATTCTAAGTCTGTTCTCAGAAGTAGAATTGCTGAATCAAACAATAAATGCATGCTCTGGTTTGAATGTTAGTCCCCTCCAAAGCTCATGTTGAAATTTAATTGCCATTTTAACAGTATTAAGAGGTGAGACTTTAAAGAGATGATTGGGCCAAAAGGGCTGCACCCTCATGGGTGGGATTAATGCCATTATAAGAGGGTGAGTTTGGCTCCCTTTTGCCTCCTTCACTCGGCCTTCTACCATATGAGGACAGTGCTCCTCCCCTCCAGAGGACTCAATGTTCAAAGCGCCATCTTGGAATTAGAATCACCAAACCCACCAGTACCTTGATATTGGACTTTCCAGCCTCCAGAATTGTGAGAAAACATATTTCCATTGATTTTACATTACTTAGTCTCATGTATTCTGTTATAGCAGCACAGACTGTGAAAGTGCATGTGTGGTTTTGTTAGTGCCTAATTCTCCTTTGGAGTTGTGTCATTTTGCATACCAAGAGGAATTTGTTAAAATGCCTGTATGTCTACAGTTTTGCCAACAGAGTGTGTTGTTAAGATTTTGATTTTGTCAGTACGATAGGTAGGAAAGATATCTCTGTAGTTTTAATTTGAATTTATCTCATTATGTGATGTTGAGAATCTTTTCATTTACTTATGGGCCATATGTATATCTTTTTTGTACATTGTCTGCATTTTGAGTGGAATTCAAATGTGGATATGATTAGATATATGTTGTGCTTTAGACACATTGTAATTTCCAGGAATTCAGAATTACTTTGATGTAAGACAAGTCTCATCCTTTAAGTCACATGGTTTTCCATTTGAACCATCTAAGTTTAACTTTATTTCTACTATTTGCTTTTCAGTTTGTTTGATTTTAAACAAAGCTTGTTTCCTGTTGCTACTTCTAGGTAAAATATCATCTGCGTTTTATCAAGATACAGAGGACCATTTTGTGGCCAGACACCTTAGGCTGGCACACAGCATCTCTCTTTCCTAATCATGTCTCTGAAGGACCCAGGAACCCAAATTATCCTGATGGAGGAAGTCCTGGTAAGCAGATCCTTAAGCATACTTATTTTATTATCATAGTTACAAACTAGTACACACACACACACACACACACACATACACTTATTTATATATTTATATTTATTCAACAGATGAGAAAATGTTTTTTTCTTAATTTGTGGTAATTTTTTATGTTTTTGTAAATAAGCTTTATAGAACACAGCTGTGCCCTTTTCTAATTATTATTTTATTTCAAAATATTAAGGGGATACAAATGTTTTTCTTACACGGATAGCTTTTATAAGACTTTAGTTAGGACTATATATGTGCCCATCACCTGAATAGTGTTCATTGTACATGTTAGGTAGGTTTTTAACCCTCTCCTCCTCCTTCCTCCACACTTCTGAGTTTCCAAAAATTTTTACTACTTTCTGTGCCTGTGTGTGCCCATTGAATAGTTCCAAATTATTAGACAGTACATGTGGTTTTTCCATTCTTCAGTTACTTCACTGTAGGATGGTGGTCTCCAGTTCCATCCAAATTTCTGCAACAGACATTAATTCATTCGTTTTTATGGCTGAGTAGTACTCCGTGGTGTATCTATGTGTGGATATGTATGTATCTCTCTCTCCCTCCCTCTCTCTCTCCGCACGCGCGCGTGCACACACACACACACACACACACACACACACACACCACATTTTGTTAATGCCCTCATGAATTCATGGGTGCTTGAGTTGATTCCATATCTTTGTGATTGTGAATTGTGCTGTAGTAAACATTCAAGTGCAGGTGTCTTTTTGACAAAATGACTTCTTTTCCTTTGGGTAGATACTCAGTAGTGGGATTGCTGGATCAAATCATAGGTCTACTTTTAGTCCTTTGAGAAATCTTCATACTTTTTTACATAGTGGTTGGATTAATCTGCAGTCCCACCAACAGTGTGTAAGCATTCCTTTCTCCCTGAATCCATGCCAGCCTCTATTGTTTTTAGACTTTTTAATAAAAGTCATTCTAACAGAGGTAAGATGATATCTCATTGTGGTTTTAATTTGCATTTCCCCGATGAATAGTGATGTTGAGCATTTTTTCTTATGTTCGTTGCCCATTTGTCTATCTTCTTTTGAAAAACATCTATTCATCAGGAAAATCAGCAAGAAAAAAATCAAACAACGCCATCAAAAAGTGGGCAAAGGACATGAACAGAAACTTTTCAGAAGACGACAGAAGAATAGCCAGGAAACATGAAAAAATGCTCAGCATCTCTAATCATCAGGGAAATGCAAATCAAAACCACGATGAGATATCACTTATCTCCAGTGAGAATGGCCTTTATCAAAAAGTCCCAAAACAATAAATATTGGCATGGATGCGGAGAGATAGGAACACTGCTGGTGGGACTGCAAACTAGTTCAACCTCTGTGGAAAGCAATATGGAGGTACCTTAAAGAGATACAATTAGATCTACCATTTGATCCAGCAATCCCATTACTGAGCATCTACCAAAAAGAACAAAAGACATTTTATAAAAAAGACATCTGCACTCAAATGTTTATTGCGGCACAATTCACAATTGCAAAGATGTGGAAACAACCCAAGTGCCCATCAATACATCAGTGGATTAATAAAATGTGGTATATGTATACCATGGAATACTATTCAGCTATAGGAAACAATGGTGATATAGCACCTCTTGTATTCTCCTGGATAGAGCTGGAACCCATTCTACTAAGTGAAGTATCCCAAGAATGGAAAAATAAGCACCACATGTACTCACCAGCAAATTGGTTTCACTGATCAACGCCTAAGTGCACATATATGAATAACATTTATTGGGCATCGGGCAGATGGGAGGGGGGAGGAGGGAATGAATATATACATACATAATGAGTGTGATGCGCACCATCTGGGGGATGGACACATTTGAAGCTCTGACTGGAGCGGGGGCAAGGACAACATAACCTAAACATTTGTACCCCCCCATAATATGCAGAAATAATAATTAAAAAAAAAGAACTCAATAGCCAGGTGTGGCTAATGGCTACAGTATTGGACAGTGTAGTTCTATACAATATTTTGTTACATCCTGAAAGATGCAAAATGATAATAGAAAAATTTAAAATGCTGAACATTTCATAAGGATTGTCTTATTTAACACATTGACTGCTACACTAGAAAAAAATTTTCCTTGGGGCCACAGTGTTTTATTATGAAAATAGAATAAAAACTTTGGGGGAAGAAAAAAAGAAAAACATCTGTTCTTGTCTTTTGCCTACTTTTTAATGAGTTATTTGGTTTTTTCTTGCTGATTTGTTTGAGTTCTGGATATTAGCCCTTTGTAGGGTGTATAGTTTGCAAATATTTTCTCCCATTCTGTAGGTTGTCTGTTTGCTCTGTTGGTTATATCCTTTGCTGTGTAGAAGCTTTTTTAATTTAATCAAGTCCCATTTATTTTTGTGTGGCTGTAATTGCCTTTGGGGTTTTAGTCATAAATTCTTTGCCTAGGCAGATATCTAGAAGAGTTTTTTCTACATTTTCATCTGGAATTTTTATGTATTCATGCCTCACATTTAAGTCTTTTATCCACCTTGAATTAATTTTTGTGAGTGGTGAGATAGGGGTTCTGTTTCATTCTTCTGCATGTGGCTATCCAATTTTTCCAGCACCATTTGTTGAATAGGGCTTCTTTTCCGCAGTGTATGTTGTTGCCTGCTTTGTTGAAGTCAGTTGATTGTAGGTGGATGGTTTTATATCTGGGTTCTCCGTTCTGTTCTATTGGTCTATGTCTCCCTTTTTGAACAAGTACCATGCTGTTTTAGTTCCTATAGCCTTGTAGTATAGTTTGAAGTCTGGCAATATGATGCCTCCAGTTTGCGCTTTTTCCTTAGGATTGTTTTGCCTATTTGGGCTCTTTTCTGGCTCCAAACGAAGCATAGAATTATTTTCTCTAGATCTGTGAAATATGATATTAGTATTTTGATGGGGATTGCATCGAATCTGTAAATTACTTTGGGTATTATGGACATTTTAACAATGTTGATTCTACTTATGCATGAGCATGGTATGTTTTTCCATTTGTTTGTGTCATCTGCAATTTCTTTCCTCAGTGTTTCTTAGCTCTCCTCGTAGAGATCGTTCACCTCCTTGTTTAAGTATATTCCTACATATTTTATTTTCTTTGTAGCTATTGTGAATGGTACTGAGTCTTTGATTTGACTCTGAGCTTGACTTCCATTGGAATATAGAAATGCTACTCTTACATCTTTCGTTAAATATATTCCTAGATATTTAATTTTCTTTGAGGCTATTGTAAAAGGAATTGCCTTTTTGATTTGATCTTCTGCTTGACT
>NW_012147523.1:4763187-4773107 GCF_000956105.1 Propithecus coquereli | reverse complement strand
TTAACTAATCAACACATAAATGCACATATCAGAACAACATCTATTGGATGTTGGGGAAGGGGGAGGGCAGCGGGAGGAGGGGGGAGGAGGGAGGAGGGGAGGGGTATTTGTATACACAAGGAGGACAATGCGCACTACCCGAAGGATGGACATATTTGAAACACGGACTTGGAGGGGGGGAACCAAGGGCAACACACGTAACCTAAACATCTGTACCACGAGGAGGGCGGCGGAAGGTGGGGGGAGGAGGGAGGAGGGAGGAGGGGACGGGTATTTGTGTACACAAGGAGTGCAATGCGCACTACCTGAAGGATGAACATATTTGAAACACGGACTTCGGTGGGGGGGAACCAAGGGTAACACACGTAACCTAAACATCTGTACACCCATAATTTGCTGAAATAAAAAAAAAAGAAAAAAAGAAAAAAAAAGAAATAAATAAATAAAAAAAAGAAATGCTACTGATTTGTGTACATTGATTTTGTAAATTGAGACTTTGCTGAATTTATCATTTCCAGGAGTCTTTTGGTGGAGTCTTTGGGATTTTCAGATACAAGATTATATCATCAGTGAAAAATGATAGATTCACCTCCTCTTTCCTGAGTTGTATACCCTTTATTTCTTTCTCTTGTCTGATTGCTCTTGCCAAGACTTCCAGTACTGCGTTAAATATTAATAGAAGTGGTGACAGTGGACACCCTTGTCTTGTTTCAATTCTTGGGAATGCTTTCAACTTTTCCCCATTTAGTATGATGTTGGCTGTGGATTTGTCATATATGGCTTTTATAATTTTGAGATATGTTCCTTCTGTGCCTAGTTTGTGGACGGTGTTTATCATGAAAGGGTGATGGATTTTTTCAAATGCTCTTTCTGTATCTATTGAGGTGATCATATGGTCTTTGTTTTTGCTTTTGTTTATGTGGTGAATCACATTTACTGATTTAGATAAGTTGAACCATCCATGCATCCCTGGGATGAAGCCCACTTGGTCATGGTAGATTATTACTATTTTTTTTCTGATGTGCTATTGAATTCAGTTTGCTAGTATTTTATTGAGGATTTTTGCATCTATATTCATAAAGAATAATGGTCTATAATTTGCTGTTGTTGTATCATCCTTTCCTGTATTTGGTATCAAGATGATACTAGCTTTATAGCATGAGTTGGGGAGGATTCCCTCCTTCTCGATATTATGGAATAGTATCTGTAGTCTGGGTACCAGCTCTACTTAGTAGGTCTGGCAGTATTAGGCTGTGAATCCATCTGGTCTGGGGGCTTTTTTTGTTGTTGGAAGATTTTTTATTACTGCTTTAATCTTGCTGTTCATTGTTGATCTCTTCAGGAGTTCTATTTCTTCCTGATTGATTTTGGGAGTTTGTATGTTTCCAGGAATTTGTCCATTTCTTCTACATTTTCCAGTTTATGTGCCTAGAGATTTTTGTAGTATTCACATGTGATATTTTGTATTTCTGTAGTTATCAGTTGTAATACCTCCTTTTTCATTTCTGATTGAGCTTATTTGGGTCCTTGGTTTTCTATTCCTGGTTAATCTAGCAAGAGGACTATCAATTTTGTTTATCTTTTCACAGAACCAATGTTTTGTTTTGTTGATCCTTTGTATTTTTTTTCCCCCATTTCATTTAGTTCTGTTCTGATCTTTGTTATTTGTTTTATTCTGCTAGCTTTAGGTTTGGTTTGCTCTTCCTTTTCTGGTTCCCTGAGATGTATCATTATATTATTAATTTGTGATCTTTCTTTTTCATGTAGGCATTTAAGGTTATGAATTTTCCCCTTAGGACTGCTTTTGCTGAATCCCATAGATTTTGATAGCTTGTGTCCCTTTCATCGTTCAGTTTGAGAAATCTTTTGATTTCCATCTTAATTTCATTATTGACCCTGTAATCATTCAGGAGCATGTTGTTTAATTTCCATGACTGTGTGGATATTTGGTGTATTTTGCATGTTTCCCTCAGAATTGACTTCTAGTTTTGTTACACTGTGGTCTGAGAGGATACGTGGTATGATTTTGATATTTTTGAATTTGTTGAGACATGCTTTGTGGCCTGAAATACTGGAGAATGTCTCATGTGCTGATGAGAAGAATGTATATTCTGTATTTTGGGGGTAGAATGTTCGGTAAATGTCTGCTCAGCCCATTTCATTTAGAGTTTGATTTAAGTCCATTATTTCTTTATTTGTCTTCTCCTTTGATGATTTGTCCAGCTCTGTCAGTGGAGTGTTGAAGTCCCCAGCAATTACAATGCTGGTGTTTATCTGCTTGCTTAGATCTAGTAGAATTTCCTTTTATGAATCTGGGAGCTCCTGTGTTAGGTGCATATATATTTGTAATTGTTATAGCTTCTTGTTGAATTGTTCCCTTTATCATTATATAAGGATCTTCTTTGTTTATCTTTACCATTGTTGATTTAAAAGTAAATTTTATCTGATATGAAAATAGCTATACCTGCTCTCTTTTGGTTTCTGTTTGCATGGAATATTTTTTTTCGTCCCTTCACTTTGAGTCTGTGTGAGTCCTTGTGGGTTGGATGTGTTTCCTGGAGACAGCAGATACTTAGGTTGTATTATTCATCCATTCGACAAGCCTGTATCTCTTGAATGAGGCATTCAGATTGTTAACATTGAATGAAAGAATTGATATATGGGATGATGCTGTTGTGTTAATCATGTTGGATAGTACCTTATTGGTTTGTTTTCCTTATGGTGCTATTGTTTTATATGAGTGGTGAGCTTTAGCTTTTGGGTGATTTTTACACTGATGGTTATGTATTGTGCTAATCTGCGTATAATGCAGTTCTCAGTATTTGCTGTGTGGCAGGTCTGGTTGTGACAAATTCCCTCAGGGTTTGCTTTCCTAGAAAGGTCTTCATTTTTTGTTCATATATGAAACTTAGTTTTTCAGGAAACAAAATTCTAGACTGGCAGTTTTTCTACTTATAAGACTGAAGATAGGGCCCCAATCCTTTCTGGCTTGTAAGGTCTCTGCTGAGAAATCTGCAGTTAGCCTGATGGGTTTTCCTTTGTAAGTTACCTGGTGTTTTCACCTCACAGCTTGCAAGAGTTCCTTAATGTTCACTTTGGGCAGTCTAAGGACTGTATGCGTTGGTGATTCCTACTTTTCAATGAATCTCTCAGGTGTTTCTTGAGCTTCTTGTACGCGTATGTCTATATCTCTAGTAAGACCAGGGAAATTTCCTCAATTATTCCCTTGAAGAGGTTTTCCAGACCTTGTGCTTTTTCTTCTTCACATTCAGGTATGCCTATGATTCTTATATTTGGCCATTTTACATAATCCCTTATTTCTCACAGGCTTTGTTCATTCTTTATTTTTGACTGACTGGGTTAATTCCAAAGAGTTTTCTTCAAGCTCTGAAATTCTTTCTTCTGCCTCGTCTAGTCTGTTCTTAAAGCTTTCCACTGTGTTTTATATTTCTTTAAATGAATTTTTCATTGCCAGAAGTTCTATTTGTTTTTTCTTAAATATGTCTATACTAAATTTTTCATTCATTTCCTGAATTGTTTTTCTGCTTCTCTGAGTTGATTTTTCCATTGTCTCTTAAATCTCATTGAGCTTCCTTAAAATCCATATTTGGAATTCTTTATCTGTCATTTCAGTATTTTTATTTTGGTTGGGATCCATTGCTAGAGAGTTGGTGTTTCCCATTGGGGTTGTCCCTTCAGTCTAATTTTTCATACTTCTGGAGGTCTTATGCTGATTCCTTCTCATGGAACAGCTGTCACTTTTTGGTTTTGGTTTTCTTTTGTTTAGATGGGGCCTTTTTTCTCTCCCTCACTCTTAAGTGTGTGTCTGTAACATGTTGGGTAAGGCCATTTGGCTTTGCTTGTGGGTGCTTTGGTGTGGGTCTAGGTTCTGGATGGATACCTTGGCTATAGATATCCTTAGTGTGGTGTTTTTCTCAGTTGTTAGTTATTTGTAGGGTGTAGTGGTGGTGTATTAGTATGTGGGCAGATTCCCTGTCTTTTGTTGATGAGGGAAGATAGAGGTCTTTGAAATCGTTTCTCTTTCCCCAGCTGTCTTCTTAACAACGTGAATTATATTGGAATGCCCAGTTTAATCTCTGATACAGTAGAAGGTGCTTGTGGATAAGAGTCAGCCACACCCTGTATGATTGAGTCAGTAAATGGTTTATGGGGCTGTACAAGTTGTCCTCCCTGCCAGTAGGTGGTGCTTGCAGGAAAGAGCCAGCTGCAGTGGTGTTTTTGGTGATCTGTGACTGGCTCTCCATCAGGAGAAGCACTTCGATATCCCAGGAGATGAGTGGGGCCCTGAAGCTCCCTGGTTACTCCTTACTGTCCACCACAGCAGAAATGGGTGGAGGAGTGAGGCTGGGCAGGGCTGGATTGGGTGAGCCTGGTCTCAGGTTCCACAAAGGCAGGAAATAAACCTGTCTTGGCAGGGGTCGAGAGTCCTTTCCCAGGCAGCTGGGGAAAGCCACCAAGGAGGGGTTAAAGTGGCTCCACCAAGCCAGAAAGCCTGCTCATGGGGGAGTGCTGTCTCAGATTCACAGTCTGGCTGTTAGCAATGGGTTTCCCTCTTCTCCTCCTCTGCTGCACTGAGGTCTCAGTGTCTGGCTGCAGGTAGGAGCTCAAACGAGCTGAGCTCACAGACAGCGATGCTGTGGGCTGGGCGCTTCCCTGCCTAGAATTCCACCCTGGGCCAAGAGCATGGCTTTCCTGCGTGGTGAGGGGTACTCCATGAGTGCACTGTGGCTGGAACCCACATGGTACTCCCTCAGTTCTGCCTATAAAGGCTCCTTTGCCCCCTGAATCAGTTCCTAAATTTTCCCTTCATGCCTCTGAGCAACATGATTGAGTCCTGGGGATATGGGATCTGGCCTGTGGGCCTGTCACCAGGTTCAATATAAGTTCAGTCCCTGACCTTGCCAAGGAGAAGCATGCTGGTCCCGAATTGCCCGTGGAGTGCTCAAGCAGGTTTGATGTCCTGCTGCTTCAGCGTATACCCTGGTCTGCTAGAGCAGCCAAGTGAGCAACTCTGGGGAGGGCCAGAGGGCAGGGAGCTCATGATCTGAGTGCCCCTGGGTCTGCTGCAGGTCCTTAAGAGGAAAGGTGTGAGCCTCACTCTCCATAGAAGCCTTGGAGTGGTGTGCACACAGAGGGCAAGCAGCCACTTCTGAGAGTCTTGGCTCAATCATCCCTCTCAGCAGCAGTGGGTCAGGGAGGGGCAGGGAAGGAAGAGTCTGAATGGAGAAGAGCTAGCAGTCTGGTCATCTCTGTCCCTCTCACTGGAAGGCAGCCTGCCCAGAATGTGCAAGCTCTGGAATCACACAGATCCCCTAGGTCCCACTGGCCCCTGTGGCTACCACAGCCTGGGCCAGAGTTAGGAAATGTTTGTGTGGTAACAAGCGAGATGAAAACTGAGGAGCTTGAAGCTCCCTGGGAGAGGACAAAGGCACACAATGGATGGAGAAGCAGTATGGCACCCACCTTCTCGGCTTGGGTCTGTGGTGACAGTGATGTGAAGTGACTTCGAGAGGGTTGGCAGCCTGGTACTTTGTCCTCAAGGAGAACCTAGTTCACTGCTGTTAGCAGCTTTGGGGTTTGTGAGGGTAGAAAGGCACTCCAGCAGCTCAGAAGCCTGCTGACTTCCAGAGGTATGAGGGAAGAAGATACAAACCGCTCTAACCCACCCTTTGTACTGGATTCCAAACCTCTTGGGGGCTGATCTCTGCTAATATCTTGCTCCTCCTTGTTCTGCTCCACAGGTTCTTCCCATGGAATCTCTGGTAGGTTCTGGCACTTTTCCCTCAGAATTACACACAATCTATGTTTTTATTTTTTTATCTAAAACTTTTCCTTCTTTCTGAGATGATCTGGTAGCCAGTGTTTCTAGTCAGCCATCTTCCTCCCTCTCAGATCTATTTTTTGGTAATTTTTAAAATTAAATTTATATTCTACCAAAACTAAGTTTTGGTAAACTTACTATTATATCTCATGCTTTATCCTCTTTCAATTCTTATATCAGCTTTAAACTCCCAAAATGGCCCCCTGGGCCTGTAATCACAGAGAGTGGGGCCCTTCTCAGGCAAGCTGCCCTGGCCGGAAACTGTAGGGAGTGCAGTTTGCTTAAGACTCAGTCCCACAGAATCTGGCTGCACGATGGTGGGCACTGTCCCAGATGTGTGCTAGAAGCCTAGTTTCCCTGTACCCTCCCCAGTTAAGTCACGCCTGCAGCTGCATCAGCCCAAACTCATCCTGAGGGCAGTGTGCAGCCCAGTGTCAAATTCACAGAATGGTGCCTTGGACCTGGTTCTGAAAAGGCTGGGGCCCCACCACGGCAAGTAGTGTAGGCAAGAATCTGTGGAAAGTGTTGTCCGCTCTTGTCCCAGACTCAGCAGCAGCCCACAACAAGGTGATAGGGACCTTCCAAGGGGTGCATGGGCTCCTCTATCCCTCTTCATAGCCACACAGTGGCTACAGATGCACCTGCATTTATTTATCTAGGCACTCAGAATGACATCTGGCTCAAGCTGGTCTGGACTCGGATGCCTGTGGGATTCCATGTGGGTTCCCTTTTTGGAGTAATCAGCTCCCTGTGTTAGGCCTGAGACCTGCGTGGGTCACGGGTTTCTCTTGTAACCAAGATTGTAAAAGTTTATCTCAGAGTGTGGAGCCCTGAGGGCTTCTCTCTTACTGTTTCCCCATGTTCAGGAGCTTCTCCTGGCTCTTAGCCAGTCCCTGGCAGGCCAAGTTGCCCTGAACCCTCTCCTTGCCCACTTTTGGTGCTTCCTGTCACTTCCTTGGTGAATCCTAATGTTCTCTCTTACGTGATCTATATGGAATGTGAGAATCTGCTTACTGTTCTCGTTCCCCTCTGTGAAGGAGACACATACTACCTGCATCTAGTTGACCATCTTGATCCTACTCCTCAATTCTTATATCGCTATCTTGTTATATTTGTATTAGTGATCTGCTTTCTAAATACACTTTCATTTGTTGGCATCACTTGCCTATTCATGTCTATATATAATTCTATTGATTTGGTGTAACATTTTTCAAATTGTGATGGTAGCTTTTAATTCAAATTTTTATTTTTGTATTATCTTATGTGAAAAGCCCTTAATGTGGAATTTGGGTTTACCAACTATCCTGAAATTTTATCTTTAGTGAATGTTCAATGGGAGAGAAAGGTATACACATTCTAGCATTAGCAACAAAAATTAGAAGCAGCATAACCAGTAGGAGAAGAGATGAACCTATTAGACAACCTTTAAAATAATATTTATGAAGTCTGTTGAGAAAGAAAGCATTTAAGGTGAATCTACAGGAACCTGTATGAATTAACTAGGTGGAGTTGGGGTAAGGGGAATTATTCCAGGCAGTGGGAGTAAAATCTTGAACAGGGGCAAGGCAGGATGTCACATTCGGGGAACTGCATAGCTTTTTGTTTATTTGCTATTTCTTATAGCTAGAATAGAAAGTGCATGTGGGAGGCTATTACAGATGAGTCTAAAAGGTGAATAGGTCATTAAAGGTCTGTTGTGGAAAAGTGAAAAAGAGTGAAATTTCTCCTGGAAGTTATGAGATACAGAGGCAGAGCAATATTTAGCATGAATAGGAGGTATGATATATATGGTAGTAGATTCATCTCTACAAGTAATGGCACTCATAGTTTAACTTTGGATTTTGTTTGTATCTGAACACAATATATTTGTTTTATACTGTTGCTGAACAAAGAATACTATTATCTATGTTCCACATTTATACAATAATAATTTATATAATTGATCAAAGTATTTCAAAGAATGACTTTTTTGGGATGTTGGGATGTTACTTTGTCAGTTGCACTTTTGGACTTTGAGTGGCATATTACTCAAGCACAGGCAACACACCCTTAGGTTCCCTTAGTGCATTCTTATTTTTAAAATAGAAATTACGCTTAGTATTCTCACCAGCCCCAAGTTCTAAAATAACAGAAAAAAAGAAAAGAAATTGCACTTAGCAAGCCTACCACTTTAATTAATATTTTAATTTTGGTAAGATGTGAATCTGATTCATCTGAAGAAGTATTCCTTACTTTTATATCAAGACTATTATAGATTCTCAGAGTAATTATGTCTAACTGGTCTTGATACAAGAGTCAGTTTAGCTTCTGTAGGTGACAGGCTATGACTTACATGAATTGCCTTCTTTGTGTGTCTGAGCTGTTTCTTATTCTGTTTTACTTGAAAATATTTGTTTTACTATGCAGGGTATATCAAAGAAGGGTTCCTGGCTGTACAGCACGCATTGGATAAGGCTATCATGCTGTATCACGAGAGCAGTGCTGGAAAAAAGCTCTTTGATGGTATTAGCGTCTTTGTACAGAGATTTCCATACCCAGTTTATCCTCATGATCAATTACTTTGGATCAGTAGTTTTTTCCTCCCTTTGGTATTCATACTCATATTCGCTCCAACCGTACTTTCCATCGTGCGAGCCATTGTGTGGGAAAAAGAACAAAGATTGAAGGTAATCCCACTTACTTTCTGATAAAGTTTCTGTAAGGATTTTTTTAGGCCTGTGGAGATCTTTTGTATGGAGAGTTGGATTATTTCTATATATTCAGCACTGGTAGGTAGTTGTTACATCGTAGCAGCAGTAAATCCAAATATGGAACATGAAAAGTGAGTACTGATGCTACTGATCAATTTTCCAAGCTGGCAGAGCTTCAGAGACAACCTGTCTCTAGGGAGCAACACAAGGAAAACCCAAAGTAAAGGAGGGAGACCAAAAAGATCACCAGAGGAATTTGAAGTCTCTGGTACCAAGAACAACAATGAACTTCAAACAGAACCCAGCCCCACACTAAAGGCCTATTTACATCAGTATCTTCTGCTGCCCTAAACAACATGTCTGAATTTCAACAAAAAATTACAAGGCAGACCAAAAAGCAAGAAAAAACACAGTCCAAAGAGGCAAATCCATCACCAGAATCAGGCTCAATTAAGACACAGATGTTGGAAATATCAGAGAGGGAATTTAAGGTCACTACGATTAATATTTTTAAAGTCGTGAAGGAAAAGGTAGATGTGTCCAGAATCCCCAAGACCACAGCATTTTCTGAGATTCACTAGAAGAACTTATGGGACTCTGCATATAGTTATACTCACAGATAGGATTTATCATAGTAGTGCAGAAAGGATACACAGCTGGATCATAAGGAGAAAAGACACAGGCGAAGCCTAGAGGGATCCACCTGTAGTCTTCCTCATGTACCCTCATCAGGGGTCACTTTTGCCCCAGCAATGAAAATCCAATCACATGTTTGTGATTAGAGACTTGGTACCTAAGGTTTTGATTGGGAGTTGGTCACATAGGCACCCTTTGCCTAGCACATACCGAAATTCCAGAAAGTAGAAAGTAGATATACAGCATAAATCATACTGTTTGTACAGTTTAGGCAAAGTCAGTCACCTTTATCTATTAGCAAAACTCATGCAAATGTAGGGAACAGTTTACTAGCCAAGTTCCCATATGCAAAGGTTGGCTGTTTGTAAACGTGCCTTCCTAAGAAGAGGAGTCTCAGGCCTTCTGTGCTAACTGCTTTTTTGCACAGTAGATAACATGCAAAATCAGATAGGTAATGCTAGCAGAGAAATCAAAATGTAAGAAAGAGTCAAGGGGTGGGAAAGGGTCTGACTATAAACGATAGCAGAATAGAGCATCTGGAGGTGATGAAGGGCTTCTGTGTCCTGATAGTGGTAGTAATAACACAAATCTATATGTGTTTAAGTTCATAGAAGTGGATACGAAAAGGTCATTTTTCTGTATTTTAATTAGAAAAATAAAATTAAGCAAAAAGAGTCAAATGGAGCTCAGAGAACAGCATGGGATAAGCACAACACACACACACACACACACACACACACACACACACACAC
>NW_012147523.1:4757242-4759562 GCF_000956105.1 Propithecus coquereli | reverse complement strand
TTAAGCCATGTAGGAAATAAGAGTGGAGTTACAAACCAAAGTTACAATAATACTAACTTTTTAAAATTTTTCATTATTTATTTATTTAGAGATGTAATCTTGCTATGTTGCCCAGGCTGAACTCAAATTCCTTGGCTCATGTGATCCTCCCACCTCAGCCTCCCAAGTAGCTGGACTACAGGCATGTGCCACCACAACTGGCTAATACTCGCTTTTATAATTGTGAATTTATTTTTATCAGAGATCTTTATTTTTTCATACGACCTTAAGTTACTATCTAGTGTCCTTTCATTTCAACCTTGAAGGACTCCCTTTACCATTTCTTGCAAGGCCTATATTTTTATTTATTTCTCCCTAATTTTAAAGGACATTTTGTCACATATAGAATGCTTGGTTTATAGGGCTTTGTTTTTTCAGCAATTTGAATATATTAACCCACTGGTTTATGCCCTGCAAGGTTTCTGAAGAGAACTCTGCTGTTAGTATAATTGAGTATCCATTGTGTATAATAAGTAGCTTCTTTCTTGCTGCTTTCTAGATTTTCTTTTTGTCTGACTTTTGACAGTTTGATTACAATATGTTTTGGTGTGGATCTCTTTGAGTTCATCCTACTTGGAGTTAGTTGAGATTCTTGGATGCTTATATTGATGTCTTTTATCAAATTTGAGAAGTTTTAGATTATTTCTTCATATAATCTGTTTCAATCTCCATTCTGGGACCCCAGAAATGCGTATGTTGGCCCACTCAATGGTGTGCCACTGGTTCCTTAGGCTGTTTACTTTTCTTCAGTATTTTTACTTTCTCTCCTCAAACTTGATAATTTCAATTATCCTATCTCAAGTTTTCTGATTCTTTCTTCTGCCAGTGCAAATTTGATTTTGAATCCCTCTAGTGAGTTTTTCATTTCTTTTATTATGTTTTTCAGCTTCACAATGTTCTTATTACTTTCTTTATTTGACATTTTTAATAATATTTCTGTTTTGTTCATACATCATTTTCCTGATTCTATCCATGTCTTCCTTTAGCTCTGTGAGCATCTTTAGGATATTTGTTTTAGAGTCTTTGTCTAATAAATCCACCATCTAGTCTTACTCAGGGACAATTCCTGTTGATTTATGTTTTCCTATGGATGGGCTGTACTTTCCTGTTCCTTTGTATTCCTTGTAATATTTGTTTAAAACTTGACATTTGAATCTTACAGTAATTCTGGAAATCAGATTCTTTTCCTTCCCCACCACTTAACTGTTTTTGAAAAATTATTATTGTGGGTTATCTCTTGTACCAAGGATCCTACTGAGGTACATAAACTTAAGGTCTTATCAGGTCTTATGTGAGCCTGTGACTTTTCCTGAGGATGCATGATGACTTTCTAAATTCCCTCATATATTTTGTTGCCTTTGAATGTCTTAGTCCTTAAATGTCTGCCTCTCAAACAGGGAAAGGGGAAAATTAAGGGGAAAAGGAGGTCTCGCCCTTTAAATCTCCTAGAGTCTATTTCAGCCAGAAGGAGTTGCAATAATGATGGTGGGAGTTGGAACTGAAAAGTTACACTTTCTGGTTTCCATTGTTTTTTTGTGTTTTTTTTTTTTTCTTGAGACAGAGTCTCACTCTGTTGCCTGGGCTAGAGTGCCATGGCATCAGCCTAGCTCACAGCACCCTCAAACTCCTGAGCTCAGGCGGTCCTTCTGCCTTAGCCTCCCGAGTAGCTAGGACTACAGGCACGCGCCACCATGCCCGGCTAATTTCTTTGTGTTTTACTAGAGACGGGGACTCGCTCTTGCTCAGGCTGGTCTCAAACTCCTGACCTCGAGCGATCCTCCTGCCTCAGCCTCACAGAATGCTAGTCCACTGTTTCTTTTGAGAAGTTAGCTGTCAGTCTAGTTCTTCCAGTGTTCTCTTAGTCTAGTTTAAGAATTTGGAATTTTTAGATGACTGGAAGCTAGACTAAAATTCTTTTGCTCCTATAATAGCATCCTTATCCAAAATGTGCAGGTTTGGCGTAGCCTTCATCCTTACCATGCCCTGGGCTCCAATTTTTCCCTCACATCCCTGTAAGGATGCCAAAAGTTCTTCTCAGTCTCTCAATTACTGTCTTTAGACTAGTAAATTCCCATAAGGAAAAAGTGGCCCCAAATACAGAGCTCACTCCTGGATTTCCTTCAACTAGCTCATGGCCCAGTAATTCTTCACTGCTTTCTGATCTCTCTAGTGCAATCAGCTGATTATTTTGATACTCTCAATCAGCTTTTCTAGTTGTCCTTGGGAAGATTCATCCAAAATATCTAGTCCACCCTTAACTAGAAATAGAAGCCTGAAGTTT
>NW_012147523.1:4754483-4757187 GCF_000956105.1 Propithecus coquereli | reverse complement strand
AAAACTAAAAATGTAATTCTCAGTCACACTATCTATATTTAAAGTCCTTAACACCTACATATTGTTAATGGCTACTAAATTAGACAGCTTAGTTCTAGTTGATTGCAGCCTGCTGCAGCTATCCTTTGAGAGGGTAGGAGTTATCATGGTTTGAGCTGATTGGTCTCAGATTGCTAGAACGATTTATGGTTTTTATTGACTCCATTGTGAAAACTCAGATGCTGCTGATTCTCTCAACAAGCCTTAAACCCTTCTGTAAGAAATGAGTTATGTAGTTAATTTACCATCTCATTGAGTTTCAGTCACTGAGCAGTGTAATCTGTTTCATTAGGGCCATAATTTTCTCCCTCTTCCCTTGGGTTTGTGTGACAATACTCACTGTATACCTTACTTGATGTCATAATTGTTTTATTGTAGGTTGTAAATGAGCCAATCTTCCGCTACAGTGACTATAGTTTTATCTTTGTCTTTTTCGTGTGTTATGCCATTGCTTCAATATTCTTTGGCTTCATGATTAGCACATTCTTCAGTAACGGTGAGTATAAGCCATCTGTGACAAAATTTCCCTCTTAATTTGCTAACATAGGATTATATTGGAGCCTTTTCCAGCCACATCGTATATAGCCTTGTCTTACATTCTAACATTGAAGATGAACTGCACATGAAGTGATATGACAAGAGGTGGAGAGAGCATTAAAAATTAATATGGCCCAATGTGTATATAAAAAGAGGCTACAAAATAAAATTGTGACACGTTGGAAATTAGGATAAACTAAACAATGCTTCCTGCTAAAACTGGTTTTAAATCACTTCTGAAAGCAAGTCAAGGGATGGAAGAATTCATTCATTCACTTATTCAGCAAGTCCTTTGTGCACTTACTATATGGCAACACTCTTACATTACATACATAAAAGCAAATTAAAATTGGTTTCTTATGAGAACTCACACAAGAATAGTATGTGTGACCAAAGAAGCCCATGTTGGTCTAATTAGACATTTTGTAGAAATAAATCTCTTTTTTAAATTTCAATAGATTTAGGGGGTACAAGTGGAATTTTGTTACATGGATATATTGTAGAGTGATGAAGTCTGGGCTTTTAGTGTAGCCATCACCTGTATAGGGTACATTGTACTCAATAGGTAATTTTTCATCCCACATCCCTCTCTTATCCTCTCCCATTTTGAGTCTCCAGTGTTTATTATTACATTCTGTATGAACACACATACCCAAAACTTGGCTCCCAGTTATAAGTGAGAACATGTGGTATTTGGTTTTCCATTCCATTTTCTAGCTTTTGGATGTAGATATGTTTATACTAGTCTCATATGATCTTTGGTATATCTTTGGTATCATTTGCAATGTCTTCTTTTTCATCTCTGATTGAGCTTTACTTGAATCATCTCTTCTTTTCTTGGTTAATCTAGCTCATGGTCTGTCAACTTTCTTTATCTGTCCAAAGAACCAGCTTTTCATTTTGTTGGTCCTTTGTATGTTTTTCACTTTAATTTCATATAGCACTGCTCTGATCTTTGTTATTTCTTTTGCTGGCTTTATTTGTTCTTGTTCTTCTAGTTCCTGGAGGTGTGACATTATATTATAATTTGTGATGTTTTTGTCTTTTCGATATAGACATTTAGTGCTATAAACTTCCCACTTAGCACTGCTTGAGCTCAGGGTTTTGAGAACAGCCTGAGCAAGAGCAAGACCCCATATCTAATAAAAATAGAAAAATTAACCGGGCATTATGGCATGCGCCTGTAATCTCAGCTGTTCAGAAGGCTGAGGCAGGAGGATTGCTTGAGTCCAGGAGTTTGAGGTTGCACTGAACTATGATGACACCACTGTACTCTACCCAGGGTGACATAGCAAGATTCTGTCTCAAAAAGAAAAAAAAAAAAAAAAGTTAACATAGGAGGCCTGAGACCCCTATCCTTAGAAAAGCCTGTTTGAAAGGCTGGCCTTTGACTGGCATCTGGCTAGTTAACTTTTAGGGGCTTTCCCAGCATTCCCTGAATGATAAGAGAGTCTCCCTGTACCTAAACTGTTTATGCAAGCAGTGTGGTTTACATGGAACCCATGCTTTTCCTTCTGGGAGTCTTGAATCTTGGTGTATGTCAGAGAATACTTACATGACAGCCTCCAGTAAAAATGTTGGTCACTGGGTCTCAAATGGGTTTGGTTATTATTTGCATGGATTATCTTTTCCATCCTTTCACTTTCAACCTATTTGTGCCTTTGGATCTAGAGAGCATATAGTTAGATAATTTTTTTTATCCATTCTGTCAGTATCTGCCTTTTATTAGAGCATTTGATCCATTTTTATTTAAAGTACTGATAAGGAAGGGTCTTCTTCCATTTTGCTATTTTTTGAGTGTAAGCTTTAATTTCTTCTTTTTCCTTGTGTATGTATTCTTTAGATAGTTTCTTTGTGAATTACATTTAATATCCTAATGTTATAACACTAAATTGATACCAGCTTGATTTAAATAGCATACAAGAACCCTGTTCCTCTATAGTTCTGTTTCTACATTTTTTAGTTATTAATGTTGCAAAATTATATCTTTATGAGATTTAGGTCCAAAAGCAGACTAGTAATTATTTTTAATGCATTACTCTCTTAAGCCATGTAGGAAATAAGAGTGGAGTTACAAACCAAAGTTACAATAATACTAACTTTTTAAAATTTTTCATTATTTATTTAT
>NW_012147523.1:4709836-4750500 GCF_000956105.1 Propithecus coquereli | reverse complement strand
TTCCTTACAATCCATAATCGGAATTCTTCCTCTGTCAGCTTAATTGTATCCTGTACATTGGTATCTGTTGGTAGGGATCGAATATTTTCTTTTGCAGGTGGCTTTTCTTTCTGATCTTTCATGGTTCCTGTGTTCTTTCGTTGATTCTTTCTCATTGAGAAGCCTGAAGTTTTTTTAAGCCAATTTAAGGAAATTATAGTATAATTGGCATAGCAATTCAATGGAGAATTGTCTTTAAAAGGTCTGTCTACCTATATAGGATGCAAGTGGAAGCACTGGAGCAAATTCGAAATCCAGATAAAATATTGCACTTAGATTAGGACTATATAAGCAGACATGCAGTGAAATCGATAGATTTTTATCCATTTTTTGGAGATTGTTAAAAATACTGATGATGGGTAAGGTATGATGTGGGTAAACTAAGTAGAAGAATTAAAAATAATTCATAATGTTAGAAAGTACCATCTCGTGATTTAATCTGGGAGTTTTTTTACTTTCTTCATCAATGTTGATTTTATATCCTCTTGATATCTTGACAACAATTCTTTTGCCATGCTTATAAACTTAACTACATCCATCCCTCAGTAATTATCTATTTGTTCATCTATTCTTTCTTTTTCAGTTTCACAGTATAGACTGGAAGCATGTATTTTAAAGTTTATCAAGGCCTTTTTTTCTACTCATAACTTCAAACTTTCTGGAAACACTACCTAACTATATTCAACTTATGTTAATAGTGATGGTATACATTTATAACTTTTTAAGCTAAGATCATGAATAAATATATTTAGAAAAAGAATTTTTCATAATACTCATATAGGTCAGTCTTTGTTTAAATGATTGTGTATTTATCACCACACATGTAAGGATAAGCTTTCCAGGAAAATTTCTTCCTCACACTTACACATTTATTCATTTATTCATTCATTCATCTATTCATTCAGCACATATGTATTGAACCAATACTGTGTGCTGTCTAGGCACTGGAAATACAAGGGTGAAAAGGAAGGACAAATTCTCTCCTCTCACAGAGCTTGCGTTCTAGTAGTGGTTTGTTGTAGTATAAAAAGTTATTTGTAATTCCTTATTTTGCAGATTTCCCTAAACTAACTTTATAATGTCCTCCTTATTTGCAGTCCACTTTGCTGCTCCTGCTGGAAACTTCCTATTTTTTGTCAGTTTCTTTCCATTTAACTTTATTTCTCAGAAATATGGAGAAATAATCCTCACTATCAAGTTGGCTGCCTGTCTCAGCTCAAATGTTGCATTTGCACTAGGGCTTAATCTTCTGCTCCAGATGGAACTTAAAGGTGAGTGTTTGCCTTGCAAATTTTGCCTTGCTGTTTTGATTCCTAGAAAAGTGTGGTGAGGTAGTGTGGGTAGGACAGCAGATGATGCAGTAAGAAAATCTTATATTTATTCATCCCCAGATTTGTTTATTTATTATTATATAAACACAATTAAGTGGACTGTAAAAAAATCAGAAGTGTGCAAAGTTGAAAGTTCCCCATCTCTCTGTAATAAACCCTCATTTATACTCTCAAGTAAAATCTTTCTGAATATTCTATTCTACAACTTGTTTTATTCACTTAATAATGTATCTTGGACCTCTTTCCATGTAGATATATACTTCATTTTTTTACAAAGTTATTTAATATTCCACTATAAATGGGTACTATAATTAGTTCTCTATCAGTGCATGTTCAGATGGTTTACAACTTTTTATCTTATATTTGCTCATATGTTCATATTATTCTGAAAAAATTAATGCCTAGCTATAAAAATGCTATCTCATAAGGTATTCATAGCTTAATTTTTATTTATATTATAGTAACCTTCAAAGAAAGTATACCAATTTATTCTCCCACCAACGGTACATGAGTTTTTCTGTATTTTTTCAAATAACACATCACCATAGTTCCCCTCATGTCCATGGGGGATACATTTTAAGACCCTTAGTGAATGCCTGAAACCACAGATAATATCCAAGCTTATATATACTGTGTTTTTTCTTGTTTATACATACTTCTAATAAAGTTTAATTTATAAATTACACATAGTAAGAAATTAATAATAAAATAGAAAAATTATACTCTATTAAAAGTTATGTGAAAGTGATCTCTCTCTCATACAGAGTATCTTATTATACTGTAGTCACGCTTCTTCTTGTGATCTATCAATCTATCTGCTTGTGATCTATCAAACTGATAACTGATAACTGAGGCAGCTACTAAGTGACTAAAGGGCAGATAGCATATACGGCATGGATGCACTGGAAAAAGGGATGACTCACACCCCAGGCAGGACAGAACAGAATGCGCAACGTTTCATCGCACCACTCATAACAGTGTAAAATTTAAAACTTATGAATTGTTTATTTCTGGAATTTTCCATTTAATATTTTTGGACCTTGGTTGACTGTATAACTGAAACCACAGAAAGCAAAATTGTGGATAAGGGGGGACTATGGTACACTAACCTCACATAAAAAGCAAATGTAGCTTCTTTATTTTCTATAACTAATTTTACTCCAAACTCCACACTACAGAGATGAAGAAACTAAATGTAATGTAAGTCTGATCCAATATTTGTTGAGGTTCTGAATGAGTTAGTCTTTCAGACATCTCTGTCCTCCTGTATTCTTCGAGATGCTATGGATGGAGATGGAAATTTATGAGATCTTATGGTGGAGGGAAATGGGCTTCAAATCTATGTGATGTCCTCTGGTTTCGCCTTTATGGCAGAATGCATAGCCTGAACTGCTATACGGACCCTACAAACCAAAGGATGGCTGGTTATGTATGGCCCATGTGACACAACATCCTAGTACCCCACCTATTGGAGAACATAGTTCTGGCTACTGGCCTTAAAGTCCTCATCCAGTTCTCTGCCATCCACTGGTCCCATCTGAGCTTCTTTGGCCTTCACAAACACTTGAAAATTTCAACAAACTCTAAATGTCACTTTCAAGATACGAGGAACTAGGAGCCCTGCTTCAGGTCCATTTATCTAGCTGTTCTACTCTTCCAGTAGAACATATAATGTGGTTATTCCACTACCATACAATGTCGGTTATCTCTAATTGTTCCTATCTGATCATTTTCCTAGGGTACCCCCAGGACACAAAAACATAGGACCCATGTACTTGTCCACTCACCTTACTTTCACTCTTTTCTTACTTGAGGTGAGGGAAAGCTGGTTTTCCTCTTTGTCTTCCTTTCTAGAATGGACTTCCTTTCCAAAATGACATTTATATTGCTGGCTTCTGAGGGCATATAATGCCAGATATAGTATTATGCTAATACAAGATAAGGAGAAACAGTGTTACTAATCCAGGCCCATAAATTGGTGGGTATTTCGAATGTTATTATGCCATCGAATTATTTTACTTTTTCTTTTCTGCTAAGTGAAATAACGGCATCTCAACGTGCTTCAGTTTGAATGGAGGGAGGAATTCTTTTGTGTTACATAAATCCTCTATGTGTTTTAGGTTGTGTAAATCACAGTGCTTAATCTGTGGCTCATTTAACTTCTGTTTATGGTGTCTTTTTTCTGAAAGTTTTTCATTTAATGTAATCAAAATTTCCAGTCTTTTTTCTTTAGTTTGTATACTTGGATCTTGTTCAAGAAATCCTTCTATACCAAAAGTCATAAAGATAATAATCCTATATTTTCTCTAAAATTTATAAGTGTTTGATTTTTTACATTTGGCTTTTCAATAAATATAGAACTGATCTTTCTGTTTATTAGGTTCTATAAAAACCTAACATTATTTTTTCCATATGAAAATTGAACTATTACAATCATACATTGAATAGTTTGTTGTTCTCTACCAGTCTCTAATTCCACTTTTGTTTTACATCATGTTTCTATATATTATAATATGTGAATGGATCTGTTTCTGGTGATCTTTTCTATTCTGGTGATCTTTTAAGTTTATTTTTGTCCTGACACCACAATGATTTTACTTATGATAGTGTTATAACAAGTCTTAATATCTGTCAGTCTTGTTCCCTCCTGCCTTGCTATTCTTCAGTTATTCTTGGTACTTTGCTTTCCACTTGAATTTTAGGATTACTTTGCCAAGTTCTATGAAAAATCCTATTGGGATTTATTGGGAATTTTATTGCATTTATTGAATAATGGGGAGGATTGAGGATACTTAATTTTCTCATCTGTGAATAAAAATCTGTGCCCAATGAATAGCTAATCAGAATATATATATGATTTATTTATAGATACTTGAATAATTCTTTATACATGAAGCATCAAAAATTTATATGTGGGTTAATTTATATGTGGGATTTTCATTGGTTTAATGTGGAATAGGACATACACTCTCAGTTTTCTAATTGAATTTTTAAATTCAGGTTTGTTTCTTTTACATTATTTAGTGATTCTATGTTATTTATTTTCTCTTCCTTTCAGAAACTCCTGTTGTGTTTAGGGTAGGAGAATTTTTCAAGTAATAGGAGATTTCCTGAAGTCTGTATTCTGCCTTCTCCTTTTTTCTGTGGTTTCTAATTTGCTGTTCACTGCCTCTCAAAATGGCTTTCATTTTGATAGTCATTTTTAATCCCAGTAAATACTTTTTTTCTCAGATTATTACCTTTTCTTTTGGCTTTCTGAAAAGCGCAGTGCTCACAAATGTTCTTCCCAAGGTGCTGATCTACAGAAAGGAAAGGGCTAAAGTTGAAGAGCAGACAAGTTTCATGGGCCATTGTGATCTTCATGTCTTGCCTCTTTGAATTATGGGTTTCCTGAAAGCCCTAATGCTTTTCCAGTTGTGCTGCCCTCTGTCTGGAAATAGAGGAGATAGACAAGGAAAGGATTCCTTGTTTTCTTTTGGTGACTTCCTTTTTCTCTTCCCATCAGTACTAGACCTAAGCAAAACTACTTTTTCTCTTCTGCTCAGTAGTCAGTATCCATCCCAGTGATACTGAATATTTTTCCAAATTTGTATATCCTTATAGTTATTTCAATGAGAATTTAGCATGAGAGGAGGAGCAATGGGGTAGGATCTAATACGTCTGATTTTTTTTTGATTCTTTTGTTATTGTTTATTTTTGTTTTAGTCATTTATTTTGTCTCAGTCACTCCTGTTTATTTTTGAAGGTTTTGAAGGGAAGATGGAGAAACTCAATGTTATTACATATTTTATCACTTTCTTGGATGACCTAAATACTGAGGGTATCAGCAGATAGATAGTTGACAATTCACAGTGGCAACATTTAGAGTATCAGTCTTTTTTCTTTGCTATTTAAATCACAAAGCTTTCATCTATGGTAAATATCTCCTTTTTATTTCAGATATTGGTGTTAAATGGAATAACCTTTGGACACCAGCCACCCTTGGAGATAACCTCATCTTTGGCTATTTGTTGGGAATGCTTTTACTTGATGCTTTCTTGTATGGCCTAGCTACCTGGTATATAGAATGTGTCTTTCCAGGGCAGTTTGGTGTGTCCCAACCATGGTACTTTTTCCTTATGGTGAGTTTTAATGCCGCTGTTATTGCAAAAGGCTATAATCCTTATGAACTTATTTCATAATATTTATGATCAAAGATCAGGTGCAGAATCCATTTATACTGAAATGCTAGCCATTTCTTGATACACTCAAAAGCCTTCTGCATATGCAGATATACAACATCTATGGGTAAGACAGAAATCCCTACATTAAGAACTGTGAATATTATAACCCTTCTACAGCCACATGGTACATAGTGGCTTATATTGGAGGATAAAGAAACCTAAAATTCCTCAAAAGGAGTGTACATCTAAATTAATGTGATGGTTTCTTAGATCCTAATGAGGAGAGGATTAGATATTTCCTGTGTATGAGTTTTCACCACTTGCTTTCTTTTAATGGTTAAACCACTTTACTTGGAATAGGAGAGCATCTGCCTCTTACCCTCTACATTTCCTTAAAATTACTGGATAATATATGGTACAAAGAAGATACTATGAGCAAGTGCGATAAAAGGCATTGGCCATGACCTCTGTTTTGAGTAATTTCACTTTGTCTCTACTTCTTGAACATTGAATTTTAATAGTTTTTGTTTCTAAATGCTGGAGATTCAAATCCTAGATAATTTTTGGTGTAAACTATAATCCCTGAGAGTATACTATAACTTTCTGCATCTCACAAGTAAACCAAGCCAAAATGTTTTCAAGTTCTTAGAGGGCCTTATTTCTTTATCACATTTAAATTTTTTAATTGAAGCGAAATTCACATAACATGAAGTTAACCATTTTAAAGTGAACAAACTCAGTGGCATTTGGCACATTCACAGTGTACATGGATGATGTGCAGCCATCATCTCTAGTTCCAAAATATTTTCATCATCCAAAAATACAATGCTGACCCATGAAGGCGTCACTCTCCACTTTTCCCTATTCCAAGCCCCTGGCAACCACTAATCTGATTTATTTTTCTATGGGTTTACCTATCTTGATATTTCATAAAAATACAATCATGTAATGACTATTTGTGTTTGCTTCTTTTACTTAGCATAATGTTTTTGAGGTTTATCCATGTTGTAGCATGCATCAGTATTCATTCCTTTTTATGGTTGAATAATATTCCATCGTATGTTTATAAAGCAATTCCTTTATCCTTTTAACCATTGGTGGTTATATATGTTGTTTCTATCTTTTGACTATTATGAATAGTGCTGCTATGAATATTAATGTAAATATTTGTTTGAATACCTGTTTTCAATTCTTTTGGGTGTATAGCTAGAAAAGGAACTGCCAGTTCATATGGTAATTCTATGTTTGATGTTTGGAGGAACCATCGAACTGTTTTACACAGTGGCTGCACCATTTTAGACTCCTACAAGAAATTAGAACTCTCGGGGTTATAATTTCTCCATATTTTTACAAACACTTGTTATTTTCCTTTTTTCTTTTGTTTTAGCCCTTCTCATTGGTATTAAATGATATTTCATTGTGCTTTATTTGCATTTCCCTGATGACTAATCATGTTGAGACCATTTGATGGGCTTGTTGGCCTTTTGCTTATCTTATTTAGGGAAATGTCTATTCAAAGCCTGTGCTTGTTTTTTAATTGGGTTGTTGGTTTTTTTGTATAGCCTGGATACTTCTTAGATATATGATTTGCAAGTATTCTCTCCCATTCTGTGGGTTGTCTTTTCACTCTTTTGATGTGTCCTTTTATGCACAGAATTTTTTAATTTGGTGCAATCCAATTTATCTGTGATATCTTTTGTTGCTTGTGCATTTGGTGTCATATATAAGAAATCATTGTCTAGGCCAGGCGCGGTGGCTCACGCCTGTAATCCTAGCACTCTGGAAGGGGGAGGCGGATCGTTTCAGCTCAGGAATTCAAGACCAGCCTGAGCAAGAGCGAGACCCCGTCTCTACTAAAAATAGAGAAAGAAAATTGGCCAAACAACTAAAAATAGAAAAAAATTGGCCGAGTATGGTGGTGCGTGCCTGTAGTCCCAGCTACCTGGGAGGCTGAGGCAGGAGGATCTCTTGAGCCCAGGAGTTTGAGGTTGCTGTGAGCTAGGCTGACGCCACGGCACTCTAGCCCAGGCAAGAGAGTGAGACTCTGTCTCAAAAAAAAAAAAAAAAAAGAAATCATTGTCAAATCCAAGGTCATGAAGATTTATCTCGGTTTTCTTCTAAAGTTTGATAGTTTTAGCTCCTCTTGTTTTTAGATTATTGATCCATTTTGAGTTAATTTTTTTATATGGTGTGAGGTAGGGGTTCAACTTCATTCTCTTGCATGCGGATATCTTGTGTCCGGGCACCAGTCTTTGAAGAGACTCTTCTTTCCACCATTGAATGGTCTTGGCACCCTTGATGAGAATCAATTGGCCATAGATGTATAGGCTTTTTTCTTTATCATCAGTTTTATTCTGTTTACCTGTACGTCTATCCTTATGCCATTATGACACTATTGTACTTACTGTGGCTTGTAGTAAGTTTTGAAATCTGAAAGTATAAGTCGTCCAACTTTGTTCTTCTTTTTCAAGGTTGTTTTGGCTGTTGAGGGGCCCTTGAAGTTCCATACGAAGTTGAGTGTCGTCTTTTCAATTTCTACAGAAATGGCCATTGGAATTTTGTTAGGTATTGCGTCGAATCCGTTGATTAATTTAGGTAATATTGCCATATTAAAAATACTAAGTCTTCCAATCCATGAACTTTCTATTTATTTAAGTCTTCTTTAAATTCTTTCAGGAAGATTTTATTGTTTTCAGTATACAAGTCTTCCACCTTCGTAGTTAACTTCACTCCTATTTTATTTTTTTGAATACTATTGCAAATGGAATTGTTAATTTTCTTTTTGGATTGTTCAATCCTGATATATAGAAACACAACTGATTTTTGTGTGTTAATCTTGTATCTGCATCTTTGCTGAATTTATTATCTTCAGTAGTGTGTGAAGGGAGTAGGAGTATATTCTTTGGGATTTTCTATATGTAGGATCATGTCATCTTTAAATAGATAGCTTTACCTCTTCCTTTCCAATTTGGGTACCTTTTATTTCTTTTTCTTGTCTCATTTCTCTGAATAAAACTTTAGTACAATGGTGAATAGCAGGGGGGAAAGCAAGCATCCTGTTTCTGATTTTAGAGAGAAAGCTTTCAATCTTTCACCATTGAATATGATGTTAACTTTGTTTTGTTTTTTTCCCCATAAAGGCTCTTTATCATTTTTAGAGAGCTTTCTTTCATTCCTAGTTTTCTGAGTGTTTTTATCATGAAATGCTTTTTTCAAGGGCTTTATTTGTATCAGTTGAAATGATCATGTGGCTTTTTTCCTTTCGTTTATTAATACGGTATACAATTTTTGTATATTGAACAAATATACAAAATGCATCTTTGCATTCCTGGAATAAATACCACTTTGTCATGGCGTATAATCCTTTGAATATACTACCAGATTCAGTTTGCTAGTATTTTGTTGAAGAGATTTTTACATCTATATTCATAAAGGATCTTAAAAATACCTTTCTTTCCTTGTGATATCTTTGCCTGGCTTTGGTATCAGGGTAATACTAATCTAATAGAATGAATTAGAGTTGGAGCAGGAGTGTTGTTAATTCTTGTTTAAATGTTTGGCATAGCTCACCAGTAAAACCATCTGGTTTTGAACTTTTCTTTGTAGGGAAGTTTTGATCACTAGTTCAATCACTTGCTATACGTCTGTTCAGATAGAGTGCTTCATTTCTTAATGTTTATTTTGGTAATTACATTTGGCTTTCTTTATAGCGCTCATACTGGTTTGGCAAACCAAGAATTAGAAAGAATAAAGAAGAAATCGAAGACAGTAGCAACACTGAAAGCAACTATTTTGAGGACGAACCTACTAGATTGGTGGCAGGTATCCAGATCAAACATTTGCACAAGGTATTGTTTCAGAGGTCTCTCTTTCCTGCAGGGACTGAAAGCTATATACTGTGCATTGGAATTGTTTGTAACTGGCCATTCCAAGAAAACAAATGTGATGCTTAAGAGTCATAATCAACATAGTTCTACTTTAAGAGACAGAGCTTGTCTGTCAGTATAAATCTGTATATATCTGTAGCTACACACACACATACACACATACACATACATATATATATCTTTACAAATATTGTCTTATTTGCTTCATATATTATGCATTACTTTGAATCTGCTCTGTCTTGGCAACCAGTGATATTTGATTTTGTAATAATTTATGTGAAGAAAATAAACTGGATAAAAATAGTAATATTTGGGTGTGGGTAGGAAGGATAACACTACTGGTTGACTAGTAATGAACTTTTTCAGCTTTTCTATGTCTGCAGTAGTCATTATTTCATCTTCATTTATGAAAGCTATTTTTACTGGGTATAGAATTTCAGGTTAATATGTTGACTGCCACACTACAAAAAAAATTTTTTGGGGGGGTCCACAGTGTTTTATTATGAAAATAGAATAAAAATGTTGAAAACAAAATGATCCTTTCTAATTTAATGAAAAATTTGTTATTTTTTATTGTTTTCTGTACATGAGTTATATACAACTTGAAAAATAGTTCACACAGTTCCCAAGGTAAAGAGATATGTGAGTTACTTATGTTTTACGAGGCCCTGGACTTAACACTAGTGTGTGAGTTAAATACAACTCACATGGCAGTTAATGTGTTAAAGATCTTGCTGCATTATTCACATGCATTGTTTCTGATTAAAAATCTGCTTTAATTCTTATCTTTTTTCCCCCTACATACATAATTCTTTTTTCCTGGCACCTTTCAAGACATTTCTTTATCATTGGTTTCATGCTAGTTGATTATTATTTTCCTCGGGCGTATTTTTTTGTCATTTTCATCAAAATTGGAAAATATTGGTTCAGTTATTTTTATGTCTCACACCACTCCAGGGACTCCAGCTACATCTTTTTTTTTTCTTTATTTCAGCATATTATGGGAGTACAGATGTTTAGGTTACGTATGTTGCCCTTGCCCCCCGCTAAGTCCGAGTATCAAATATGTCCATCCTTCGGGCGGTGTGCTCCAGCTACATCTTTATTATTCAACTAGAAGTTGTGTCACAGCTTGCTGTTGCTTTGTTTTTTTAGTTACTCTTTTCTGCATTTTGTTTTCTGTTGTTTCTGTTGCTGTATCTGAAAGTTAACTATATTTTCTTTTGTAATGTCTAAGCTGTTGTCAATCCCATCCAGTGTATTTTCATTTTAGAAATTATAGTTTTTACCTCTAAAATTCTTTTTAAAAAAATATCTCCATGTCTTAACTTTTTTGAACATATGGCATGTATTTATAATAATCATTTTACTATCTTTGCTCATTCTAGCATGTGCTTTAGTTCTAGGTTGATTTCAATTGATTGATTTCCTAATTATGGGCCACATTTTCCTATTTCTTTACATGTCTGGTAATTTTTATTAGATGGCAGGTACTGACATTTTACCCTTTTTGATAATGGACATTTTTATGTTCCATTAAATATTTTTAATCTTTGTTTTTAGAAGCAATTAAATTATTTAGAAATAGTTGAGTCTCTCATGTCTGCTTTGCTTCATGTATAGTTAATTATTCCCCACTATTGAGGCAAGACCCATTTTTGTAATCTACCCAATGCCCTATTAACCTTGAAATTTTCCAGTCTGGCTAGTGAGAACAAGCATCCTTCCTGGTCCTATGTGAATACCAGAGACCGTTGCCTCTAATCCTTAAGTGATTCTTTCTCCAACCTTAAGCAGTAATAGTTTCCTCACAAGCTTATGTTGATCAATTCTTATCTGAATATTTTAGAGGGACCCATTTTAGATCTCCACAGTCCTCTCTGTATACAGCTGTCTCCTCTTCAATATTCTGTTCTGTGAATTCTGTTTCTCTTGGCTTCCATGGACTCTCAACTCCATCATCATTTATTGAAGAAACTATCCTCTTTATATATTCTTGGCATCCTTGTCCAAAATCAATTGACTGTGTATGTGTGGGTTTATTTCTGCCTTCTCTATTCTGTTCCATTGGCCTATATGTCTATTTTTATGCTAGTACCATGCTGTTTTGGTATGTATTATAGCTTTTTTTACTGTAGCTTTATAATATATTTGGAAATTAAGAAGTGTGATACCCCTGGCTTTGTTCTTGCTCAAAATTGCTTTGGCTGATCAGGGTCTTTTGTGATTCCCTATTAATTTTAGGATTGTTTTTTCTATTTCTGTAAAAAATATCTTTGGGATTTTGAAAGGGATTGCATTGAATCTGTAGACCACTTTAGCTAGTATGGGTATTTTAACAATATTAATTCTTCCAAGCCATGAACTCTGGATGTGTTCCCATTTGTCTCTGCTTTAATTTACATGTAAAACCATGTCATCTGCAAACAGACAATTTTGCTGCTTCTCTTTCAATTTGGATGCTTTTTATTTCTTTTTCTTGTCTAATTGCTCTGGCTAGGACTTTCAGTACTGTGTTCAGTAGAGGTGGCAAGAGTAAGCATCCTTGCTTTGTTCTAAATCTTAGATGAAAAGCTTTCAGTTTTCTACCATTGAGTATGATATTGACTATTCATGATATTTATGAATATTTATGCTATTTCATGGTATTTATGAATATTTATGAAAAACCTGTGATATTCTAGGCTTTTCATAAATGGCCTTTATTAAGTTCCTTCTATAACTAATTTGTTGTTAAGAGTTGCTATCATGAGAAGGTATTGAATTATGTATGTCAAATGCTTTTTCTGCATCTGTTGGTATGACCATGTGATTTTTGTCTTTCATTCTGTTAATGTGATGCATCACATTGATTGTTTTGCATCAACATTCAACATAACTGTCTCTGCATCCCAGGGATAAATTCCACTTGGTTATAGTGTATGAATCTTTTAATATGCTATTGAATTTTATTTGCTATTATTTTGTTCGGGATTTTTGAATCCATTTTCATCAAGGAATTGACCAATAGCTTTCTCTACTGGTGGTGTCTTTGTCTTTGATGTCAGGATGATGCTGCCCTCATAACATGAGTTGGAAGTACTTCCTCCTCTTCTGTTTTTTAAAAGCCTTTGGGAAGGATTGGTATTAATCTTTCTTTAAATTTTTGGTGGAATTTGGCTGAAGGCCATCTAATCCTGGACTTTTTTTTGTTGGGAGATTTTTAATTATGAGTTAATCTCCTTGTTAGTCTGTTTAGGCTTTCTGTTTCTTTTTGATTCAGTCTTGATAGCTTACATGTTTCTAGGAATTTATCCATTTATTCTAATCAAGTTTTGTCATATAATCATTCATAATAGTTTCCTATGATCTTGTTTATTTCTGTGGCATCAGTTGTTATGTTTCCTCTTTCATTCCTGATTTTATTTATTTGCATCTCTTTTTTTCTTGGTTACTCTAGCTAAGGGTTGGGAAATTTTATTTTTACAAACATCAGCTCTTAGTTATTTATTTTTTCTGTTGTTTTCCCTTTTTTATTTTATTTATTTATGCTCACATCTTTATTTCCTTCCTTCTGCTAACTTTGGGCTCAGTTTGCTTTTCTTTTTTATTTCCTTGAGTGTGAAGTTAGGTTGTGTATTTGGAATCTTTCTTCCTTTTTAATGTGGGTATTTCTTGCTAGAAACATTCCTCTTAGTACTGCCTCTGCTATTAAATATATCCCATAGGTTTTGGTATGTTGTTTTTATTTAATTTGTCTTGGGAAATTTTATAATTTCCCTTTTGGTGTCTTTTTTGACCAAAGGTTGTTCAACATTCATTGTTTAATTTCCATACATTTGTGAGTTTTCCCAATTTCTTTTGCTATTGAATTCTAATTTTATTCCATTTGGCTGTGAAAAGGTACTTGGAATTATTTCAGTATTCTTAAATATGTTAATATTTGTTTTGTGTCATAGCATGTGATTTACCCTAGAGAACGTTCCATGTGCACTTGAGAAGAATGAGTCCATTTGGTCTATAATGTTATTCAAGCCTGTTTCTTTATTGACTTTCCGTCATGATGATCTATCAATTATTGAAAATGGAGTATTAATAGTCTTCTACTATTATTGTATTGCTATCTATTTCTTTCTTCAGATCTGTCAATGTTAGCTTTATATATAGGTGCTTTTATGGTGGGTGAATATATATTTATAATTGTTACACATTTGGGGATGGTTTGAGCATTTTATCATTTTAAAATGTCCTTCCTTGTGTTTTGTGACAGTTTTTTTTTTCTTTTAATCCAAATCAGGACAGATTGTGACAGTTTTGACTTAAAGCCTATTTTGTCTGATTTAGGTATATCCACCACTGCTCTCTTTTGGTTACCATTTGCATGGAATATTTTTCCATTCCTTTACTTTCAGCTTATGTGTGTCCTTAAATCCAAAGTAAGTGCCTTATAGATAATATGTGGTTGGTGGTGTTTTGTACATTTAAACAGCCATTCTAGCCTTTTGATTGGTGAGTTTAATTCATTTATTAATACATTTAAAGTAATTACTGACAAGAACTTACTATTACCATCTTGTTAATTGTTTTCTTTCTGTTTTATGGTTCTCTTATTCCAATTTTCTTCTCTTGCTATCTTTCTTTTTGGTTTAGTGAAGTTTTTGTAGTGATATGCTTTGATTCTTTTTTTATTTGTCTTCTGTGAATATGCTATGTTTTTTCTTTGTGATTACTGTGAGGCTTGTATTGAACCTCTTATAGCAATATAATTTAAGCTGATACAATTAACTTCAATAATATACAAAAGCTCTCCACCTTTACCCCCCCCACACACACACTTTATGTTTGATGTCACAGTTTATCTTTTTATATTGCATATCTATTAATAAGTTTCTGTGGTTTTAATTATTCTTAATACATTAGTCTTTTGACTTTTATGCTAGGAATAAAATTGATTTGTGTGCCACCATTATAGTGTTTTGATAGTCTGTGTTTATCTATCTGGCAGGACCAGCTAGAGGAAATCTAAAGTTGGGTGGGACCATTAACTTGTTTTTGTGGTCTAATGGGGGCCACTGCCTGGGCTCCACAGTAACATGGGGCCACTGGCAGGGGCCACAAGGTTACCACAAAGATTGGCAATGTCAGTTGCTGAGAGCCCCTACTCCTTTCTGTGTTCCTAGCTCTCCCCAGGTGCTCTAGCCATGGCTATTAACCCCCATCTCTTGCTAAAGTTGAGTAAGACAGTAATTACTATATTAAACCCTTCATACATAAAATATAGAGAGGCCTCTGTTTTCCTCATCAAAAGTAGATAAATGTGCTAAATGACTGTGCCTCACATTTATTTTAACTAATATACAAACTTAGTGTACCTAAAAATATTGTTCCTAGTTCACATCATCCTTTATTGACAAACATGAATTTGATGATAGAGTGTTGTTTCTTCAAATAGTATGACTGTTTGCCTTTCATAGGGGATAGTGACATAAAAGTATTCTTTCTTATATCCCACAGGAATTCAGACAAAAAGCATTAGTAAACAACTTGTCTTTGAATATATATGAGGGGCAGATCACTATTCTTCTGGGACATAATGGGGCAGGAAAGACCACAATTTTGAATATTCTCACAGGTATGTATTCAGCTCTAAACAGAGCAAATATCAGATTCCTTCTAATATTGGAAACCAATCAGTTTTGGTGGTGAATATGTTGTCATTTCAGTGGTAACTAAAATTGTAATTATTATTACAGTTTCAGGTATTTACCACCAAGATGTTCTAGATAATTTAAAAAATGCATTCATTTATTCAATCAAAATATTTATATTCCAGATATTTTTATAGGAATTGACAATACAATGGTGATTATACGAGGTCATTACTCTCAATTTTATACTCTGGTGGGGATACCGACAAGAAATTTGGAACTTACGATACAGTATAAAAAGAGAGATGTTATATAGAGAGTGCTATTAACCCAGTAAAATTACACCTAATCCTATCTTGGGGGTGAGGAAGAGGGAATGGACATCAAATATGAGGAGATTAGGAGGAATTAAGGCCTACAAAGGGAAGGAAAGAAGAATATTACAGAGATAAGCAAAGACTAAGAGGGTTGAAATCAGGGAACACCTGTATAACTACATCAGAGAAGAAATATACATAATGTCAAAGGATAAAGCTGGATGAGTAATGAAAAGGTGAAATAATAAAAGGATTTGGTGAAACCTTGCTATGAACATTATAATTTATGCTGAGACCAACAGAAAGCCGTGGAAGGGTTTTTTCTACATTCACCATGGTATGTATATACCACATTTTTTAAGGTTTAATTTTTATATATTTATTTCAGAATGCTTTGGGGTTGTATAAATTACCTTTGCACCACCGAAGTCAAAGCTACAAGCATGTCTATCCCCCAGACAGCATGCACTGCATCTGTTAGCGTATACCACATTTTTAAATTTAATCCACTCATGAACTGATGGGCACTTGGGTTGATTCTACATCTTTGCAGTTGTGAATTGTGCAGAATTAAAAGACATCAGGTGCTGGTGTCTTTTTGATGAAATGTCTGCCTTTCATTTGGGTAGATATCCAGTAGTAGGCTTCCTGGATCAAATGGTAGTTCACTTTTAGTTCTTCGAGGAATCTCCATACCGTTTTCCGTAGAAGTTGTAGTAATTTACGGTTCCACCAACAGTGTATAAGCATTCATTTCTCTCTGTATCCACAACAGCATCTACTGGTTTTGAATAAAAGGTTTTTTAATAAAAGCCATTCTCACTGGGGTAAGGGGATATCTCATTGTGGTTTTAATTTGAATTTCCCTGATAATTACTGGTGTTGAACATTTTTTCATATGTTTATTGGCCATTTGTATTTCTTCTTTTGAGAAGCTTCTGTTCATGTCTTTTGCTCACTTTTTAATGGAGTTGTTTGTTTTTTTCTTGCTAATTTGCTTGAGTTCTTTGTAAATTCCGGTTATTAGCCCTTTATCAGATATATAGCTTGCGAATATTTTCTCCCATTCTGTAGGCTATTTGCTCTGTTGATTATTTCTTTACCTATTGAGAAGCTTTTTAGTTTTAATCAAATCCCATTTATTAATTTTTGTTATTGCCATGATTGTCATTGGGGTCTTAGTCATGAATTCTTTGCCTAGGCCAACATCTAGAAGAGTTTTTACTACATTTTCTTCTAGAATTTTTATGGTTTCATGCCTTAGATCTAAATCTTTTATCAACATTGAATTAATTTTTGTGAGTGGTGAGAGAGATGGATCCTGTTTCATTCTTGTACATGTGGCTATCCAGTTTTCCCAGCACCATTTATTGAATAGGTCTTCTTTTCCCCAGTGAACATTGTTGTCTGCTTTGTCAAAGATCAGTTGGTTGTAGGTAGATGGTTTTATATCTTGGGTTCTCTGTTCTGTTCCATTGGTCTTTATCTCTATTTTTGTACCAATACCATGCTGTTTTGGTTACTATAGCCTTGTACTATAATTTGAAGTCTGAGAATGTGATGCCTCGAAATTTGTTCTTTTTGTTTAAAATTGCTTTGGCCTTTTGGCTCCATTCTGGTTCAAGAAGAAGCATAGAATTATTTTTTCTAGATCTGTGAAGTATGATGTTGGTAATTTGATGGGGATGGCATTGAATTTTAAATCACTTTGGGTATTTTGGACATTTTAACAATGTTGATTATACCTATCTATGAGCATGATGTGTTTTTCCATTTGTTTGTATCCTCTGCTATTTCTTTTCTCAGAGTTTCATAGTTCTCCTTGTAGAGATCTTTTGCCTCCTTGGTTGAGCATATTCCTAGATGTTTTATTTTCTTTGTTGCTATTGTGAATGGTATTGAGTCTTTGATTTGACTCTCAGCTTGACTGTTACTGATATGTAGAAATGCTACTGATTTATGTACATTGATTTTATATCCTGACACTTTGCTGAATTTATTTATCAATTCCTGGAGACTCTTTATGGAATCTTTGGGGTTTTATACTTAAAAGATCGTATCATCATCAAAGAGTGATAGTTTGACCTCCTCTTTCCTGATTTGGATACCAATTCTTTCTTTCTCTTGCCTGATTGCTCTGGATAGGACTTCCAGCACTATGTTGAATAGAAGTGGTGACAGTGGGCATCCTTGTTTTGTTCCAGTTCTTAGGGGGAATGCTTTCAACTTTTCCTGATTCAGTGTGATATTAGCTATAGTTTTGTCATATATTGCTTTTATAATTCTGAGATCTGTTCTTTCTGTGCCTAGTCTGTTGAGGGTTTTTATCATGAAAGGGTGCTGGATTTTGTTGAATGCTTTTTCTGCATCTATTGAAAGATCATATGGTCTTTGTTTTTACTTTTGTTTATGTGGTGAATCACATTTATTGATTTATGTATGTTCAGCCATCCTTGCATCCCTTGGATTAAGCCCACTTGGTCATGGCGGATTTTTTTTTTTTTTCATGTGCTGTTGAATTCAATTTGCTAATATTTTATTGAGGATTTTTGCATCTGTATTCATGAGGGGTATTGGTCTGTAGTTTTTGTTGTTGTTGTTGTTGTTGTTGTTATTGTTGTTGTTATGTCCTTTCCTGGCTCTGGTATTAAGGTGATACTGGCTTCATAGAATGAGTTGGGAAGGATTCCCTCCTTCTCAGTATCATGGAATAATTTCCATATTATGGGTTCCAGGTTTTCTTTGTAAGTCTGATAGAATTCAGCTGTGAATCCATCTAGTCCAGGGCTTTTTTATTTTAATTGGGAGGTTTTTTATTACTGTTTGGATCTCATTGATCATTATTAGTCTGTTCAGGAGTTCTGTTTCCGCCTGATTGGATCTTGAGAGGTTTTGTGTTTCCAGGAACTTAACCATTTCCTCTACATTCTCTACTTTATGTGCATAGGGATTTATGTAGTATTTATGAATGATGTTTTGTATTTTTGTGGTATCAGTTGTAATGTCACCTTTTTCATTTCTGATTGAGCTTATTTGGGTCCTTTCTCTTCTGTTCTTGGTTAATCTAGCGAGAGGCCTGTTGATTTTGTTTATCTTTTCAAAGAACCAACTTTTTGTTTCATCAATCCTTCGTATTTTTGTTGTTGTTCTCCAATTCATTTACTTCTGTTCTGACCTTCATTATTTCTTTTTTTTTTTTTTTTATTTCAGCAAATTATGGGTGTACATATGTTTAGGTTACGTGTGTTGCCCTTGGTTCCCACCCCCCCACCGAAGTCCGTGTTTCAAATATGTCCATCCTTCGGGTAGTGCGCATTGCACTCCTTGTGTATACAAATACCCGTCCCCTCCTCCCCCCTCCTCCCACCGCCCTTCCCGTGGTACAGATGATTAGGTTAGGTGTGTTGCCCTTGGTTCCCCCCCCCCACCGAAGTCCGTGTTTCAAATATGTCCATCCTTCGGGTAGTGCGCATTGCACTCCTTGTGTATACAAATACCCGTCCCCTCCTCCCTCCTCGCCCCTCCTCCCGCCGCCCTCCCCCTTCCCCAGCATCCAATAGATGTTGTTCTGATATGTGCTTTTATGTGTTGATTAGTTAATACCAATTTGATGGTGAGTACAAATGGGTCCCGTTCTGCTGCTCTTGTGGTGCTCCACTTTGGATAATGGGCTTAAGTTTAATCCAGGAAAGTGTAAGAGGTACTAGATCACTGTCATTTCTTATGATTGAGTAATATTCCATTGTGAACATATACCAAATTTTGATAATCCACTCATGGATTGACGGGCACTTGGGTTGTTTCCACATTCTTGCAATAGTGAATTGTGCTGCCATAAACATTCGGGTGCATTATTTCTTTTCTTCTGTTGGCTTTGGGTTAGTTTATTCTTTCTTTTCTAGTTCATTGAGGTATGACATTAGGTTGTTAATTTGTGATCTTTCTGTCTTTTTGATGTGCGCATTTAAGGCTATGAATATTCCCCTGAGGAATGTTTTTGCTTTGTTCTGTAGATTTTGACAGCTTGTGTCCACTTTGTCATTCATTTAAAAAATTTTTTTTATTTCCACCTTAATTTCCTTCTTGACCCAATAATCATCTAGCAGCAGGTTATTTAATTTCCATGACTTTGTGTACATTTGAGTGTTTCTGTTGTGATTGATTGCTAGTTTTATTCCATTGTGATCTGAGAAGGTACATGGGATGATTTTGATTTTTTTGAATTTGTTGAGACCTGTTTTGTGACCTAAGATATGATCAGTCTTAGAGAATGTCCCATGCGCTGCTGAGAAGAATGTGTATTCTATAGTTTTGGGGTAGAATGTTCTGTGAATGTCTGTTAGATCCATTTGATTTAGAGTTTGGTTTAAGTTCATTCTTTATTTTTATTTTCTGCTTTGATGATTTGTCTAGCTCCGAGAGTGGGTTGTTGAGGTCTCTGGCAATTACAGTGGTGCTATTTATTTCTTTGCTTAGCTGTAGTAAAATTTGCACTATATATCTAGGAGTTCCTGTGTTGGGCTCATACATATTTAGGATTTTTTTGTCTTCTTGTCGAATTGGTCCCTTTGCCATTATGTAATGACCCTCTTTGTCTTTCTTTACATTTGTTGACTTAAAATTAATTTTATCTGATATGAAAATGTCTACACTTGCTCTCTTTTGATTTCCATTTGTATGAAATATATTTTCCATCCTTTCACGTTGAGTCTGTGTGTGTCCTTGTGGTTTACATGTGTTTCCTGAAGACAGCAGATACTTGGATTGTGCTTTTTCGTGTATTCAGCCAGCCTATGTCTTTTGAGAGGAGCATTCAGTTTGTTACCCTTAATTGATAGCATTGATAGGTGGGATATTGGTCTGTTCATCCTGTTGGGTTGTCCCTTATTGCTTTGTTTTTTACCTTTTGTTCTAGTGCTTTGAGTTATGAGGTTTGAGGATTTTTTTTAGGTGATTTTACACCGGTGGGTATCTGTTTTGCTGATTTGTGTATAGCGCTATTCTGAGTATTTCATGCAGGGCAGTTCTGGTCATGGAAAATTCCCTCAGTGTTTGTCTGGAAAAGACTTAATTTTTCCATTGATTGTGAAACTTACTTTTGTAGGATACAAAATTCTAGGTTGGCAATTTTTTTTTGTTTTAAGTTCATTGAAGATGGGACCTCAATCTCTTCTGACTTCTAAGGTTTCCACTGAGAAATCTGCATTTAGTCTGATGGGTTTTCCATTATACATTATTTGATACTTTCATTTTGCTGCTTGTAGAATTTTCTCATTCATTTTGACTTTGGCCAGGTTGATTACTATGTGTCTTGGAGATGACGTATGTGCTATGAATCTTCCCAGTGTTTGATGTCTGTCCTTATCTGTATGTCTGAATTTCTGGGTATGCCAGGGAAGTTTACCTCAATAATTTTCTCAAATAGGTTTTCCATGCTTTTAGCTCTTTATTCTTCTCCCTCTGGGATACCTATAATTCAAATGTTAGTTTATTTCATATAGTCCCATATCTTCTCAGTGATTGCACGGACTTTTTTATATTCTTCTCTGCCTCTTTGAATTACTGGGTTATCTCAGGAGCCTGTCTTCAAGCTCTGAGATTCTTTCTTTTCTTTGGGTTAGCCTGTTGTTAAAGCTTTCTGCTGTGTTTTGAAATTCCCTAAATGACTTTGATTTCTTTTAAGTTCTGTAATATCTTTTCTTATGTTGTATAGCTCTCTAGTGACTTTTTCATTTTTTTCATTGATTTCCTGGCATCTTTTTATTGGTTTTCAATTTTTTTCCTTCAGTTCCAGTCATCTTATTTGCCATCCATATTCTGCATTCCATTTCTGTCATTTCAAAAATTTCCTTGTGGGTGGAGTCCACTACTGTAGCTCCATTGTGTTCCCTTGGGGGGTATCAAACTATTTTGTTTTTTTGTGTTGCCAGGGTTCTTTTTCTGGTTCCTTCTCATCTGGGTCCTCTTCTCTCAGCTTCTGGGTTAATAGGATTGCAGGGTACCTGTTCTCCTTTGCTGGGGACTCCCTGGAAACAAGTCCAGGAGAGATGGCTGCTTAGGGCTGGGGGAGCCTGAGTGAAATCTTGCACCTCCATGAGGTTCTGCTGGCCCAGTGGTAGTGGTCGGGACTCAGTTGTGGGGTCTTGGGGTCCAGACACAACTCTGGAGTTTTGGGGGTGGAGTCATAGGTTTGGTGGGGTCCCTGGAGCTACAGGTACAGAGCCTCAGATTTGGGCACAGTGAGAGGTGTGGGGATTTCAGAGGTGGCTCTGGGGACTTCAGGGGCAGAGCCGCCCATATGGTGGGCTGTTCTACCAGCATGGGAGCTGCTGGTGCCCAGTCATGCAGGGGTTTGTCTCAGCAGCCCAGGGATCGGTGTAGGTGGGCCAGAGCTGCTGTTCAGCTCCTACACCAGGGAGGAGGCATGCTCTGCTCCCAGTCACAGGGTACAACACGGGGGCACATCTGTTCCCACTCTGGCCTGGTGGGGGTGATGCAAAGGCTACTGCTATACATCTTGGTCCTGAGCATGCCTGGCTTCATGCGCCAGAGTGCTCAGGATGGCATCAGTTGCAGAAACCTGGGATTGGCAGGCACCAGCTCTCTGCTACACCTGCTCTCCAGTGGAATGTCTCTGCACAGACTCTGAGCAGCTCCCCAATCAGCCCAGAAGTCTGCAGTGGAAAAGAGAGGCACCTCACAGATCGAGGTGCCTGTAACTTCTGATTCTCTCCGAAAAAGCAGTGTCCCCTTGGGTCGTTTCTATACCTTTGTCTTTACCGCTTCCCATAAGTGTGAATTGTATTGGGACCCCCAGCTTAATCCCTGAGATTGTGGGTGATACTTGTAAGAGTCAGCTAAACCATGTTTGATTGAGTTGGTAGATAGTGTAATGAGCTATAGAGTTGTTCTCCCTTTCAGTGGCTGATGCTTGCAGGAAAGAGCCAACTACAGAGATGTTCTTTTGTGTCTGTGATAAGCTCTAGCCCTCAAGAGGAGCACTTGAATACCCCCAGCTTTGGGAGAGTAGCTCCCAGGGGGTTGCTTATTCTCCACCACCGCAGGGGTGGGTGGAGGAGCCAGGCTGGGCTCCATTATGTTGTGCCAGCCTGGAGGGCTTTGCAAAGCCTTAGAAGGGCTCAAAGGTCATTTCCTACCCCTACCCCGACTCTCACACACACCCCACATCCCCACTGCTAAGTGGAGCTCCTGGGAAGAGGGTAGAGGCAGGCTCTCCAAACCAGTTGCCTGCTCATGAGTAAGGGGTCATAATTCCCTGACTGGCTGTCATGAGTGAGCTCTGCCCCTCTTGCATTACCCCTGCTCTCCGGTGTCTGGTTGCAAATCAGTGCTTGAACGCACCGCACTTGGTTACTGTGGTGCCGCGGGCTGGGATCTTCCTCACCAGTGTACCCACTGTAGTCTGACAGTGTGGCTTTCCTGTGGGGGGATGGGTGCTCCCCCAGGTCACTGGGTCTTGGACTCCCACTGTGTTCTCCCATCAGTAATGCCCACATGGGCTCCCTGGGCTCCCAAGTCCAACTGCCAAATCTCCCCCTTATCCCCTAGCAACCCACTCGAGTCCTGGGGGCATGGGATCCGGCCTGGGTGTCTGACCCACTGGCGTGCATCTCTGGGAAATGTTGGCAGGCAGGGAGCTCCCAGATCGGGCACCCCAGGTCCACTGCAGGTCCTCAAGGGGAAAGGCGTGGGCTCCACTCTGGAAACCTCAGACTGGAAGATACGCCAGCTGGAGAGAGGTACCCGCTAGCCAAATTCTCTGCTCAGACTGTTCTCCCAGTTGCAGTGGGTGGGGAAGGGGCAGAGTAGGATAAGAGTTTGAATGGAAGAAAATAGGCTCCCTGGCCTCTCGGGTCACTCTCCTTGCAGGGGAGCCCTGCACGGAATGTCCAGGCTCTGGGATCAGGCAAGTTCTCCCCACAGTTCTGTGGTTGCCACAGTGCTTAGGCTTGTGGGGGTGGAAAAGCTTCCAAGTAACTTGGTAGCCCAGCTGATCATCAAATGATTGTGGGAGAAGGAAAGGAATGTTCCCCCTCCCCCCGCAGCTCGCCCGCCTTACCCCTTCGCTGGGCTCCACGCCTCTCTGGGTTTGATCCTCACTGATATCTTTTTTTTCCTCTTTGCTCTTCCTTCTCTGCTTCACAATTTTCCTCCATAAGTCCATGGCAGGCTCTGGTACTTCTTCCTACACTTGAGCTGTGTCCTTCCTCCCCCTCCATTATCTGAAACCCTTCCTTCCCTCCAGGACAGTCTGGTAAACGATGTCTCTCATCGGCCATCTTCTATCTTGTAGTAATGTGCTGTATTTAACTTAGTCATTCTTTTTGTTAACCATTTTTCTTTTATCAAATTAAATAGTCTTATGGGCATCTTTGAATACAGTTTTCTACTTTAGTGTATATTTTTAAATATGCTTTTCAAAAAAATTTTTAAGAATATGTATTTTTAAGTAGGATAAATGAATCATTGGGTTTAAGTGGTTTTATAGTTGCTTTTTCATATATTACCAAATATTTCCCCATAAAATCTGGACTGGTTGCCATTAGTAATGCATACATATTATATACTATTAATATTTAAATTTCTTGAGGACAACAGTCATATACTCCAATCTTTGATTTTTGTAATATCTACACAGTACCTAATGTGGTTCACAAATACGGTAACTGTCTGATTGCAGTGCCGATATAATGGTATATAGCAAATTATTTAAATGTTTTTATTACCATTATACTCCATACCCATTGCACAAAGTATATATAAGTGAAAAAGAAAAGAAAAGGAAAAAAGAGAAAATCTAAAGATAGCTAATTCCATCACCCTGATGGAGCTCTTATATTTTTCTCTACAGGAAATAGTGCTAATTCTTTTGAGTAATCTACAAGCTGACTTCATGAATAAAGGTGCTAATTTGCAGTGTGTTACCATGTTCTTTCACCAAAGCTTAGCTTCTGTCATGTCTTCTGCTTATTCTAGGTCAGTATTCTCCTACCAGAGGAGAGGCCAGTATTAATGGATATGATATTTCAGATGATATAATTAAAATTCGAAAATCCATGGGCTTTTGCCCACAGCATGACTTGTTATTTCACAAATTGACAGTATCAGAACACCTTTATTTCTACTCTGTGGTGAGTCAGAGATATGTTTTATAAAATTATACAGTAAATTTGACTTTTTTTCTTTTGATATATGTATCCATGAATTTTAACACAATTAACCAGCACCACAATCAGGATACAGAGCAGTTTCATCATCCCAAAATGCTCCCTGATGCTATTCCTTTGTTGTTTGTTCTCCCTCTTCTCCCTACCCTGATAACCACTGGTCTTTCATTTCTATAAATTTTGTCTATTTCAGACTGTCATATAATGGAATCATATACTATTATATGTAACATTTTGATATTGGTTTCTTTCACTGAGAAAATGCCTTTGAAATTCATTCATGCTGTTATGTGTGTGGGTGGCTTGTTCCCTTGCTTGCTGAGTAGTAGTTCATGTTTGGATGTACCATGGCACACCAATTTAAGGACATTTGAGTTGTTTCTAGTTTTTGGTGATTACAAATAAACCTGCTCTGAACTTCTTGTACAGTTTTTTTATGTCAAACATAAGTTTTTATTTCTCTCAGAGTAGAATTACTGGATAATATGGTAAGTATTTATTTAATTTTATAAGAAACTGCCAAACTGTTTTCCAGAGTAACTATACCATTTTGCAACCCCACCAGCAATGTATGAGAATTTCAGTTGCTCCACATCCTTGCCAACATTTGGTATTGTCAGTATTTAAAAAAAAAAAAACATAATAATAAGTTTCTAATGAGTTATCTAAATGGAGTTTTAATTTGCATTTCATGAGTGGCTAATGATGTTGAACATCTTTCATGTGCTTATTTGCCATTCTTACAGCCTCTTTGATTTAATGTCTATTCAGGCCCTCTGTCCATTTTTTATTTGGGTTTTTTGTTTTCTTATTGTTGAATTTTGAGAGTTCTTATATTCTGTATATATGTTCTTTGTTTGAAATGTGCTTTGCAAATATTTTTCCCAGTGTATAGTTTGTCTTTCATTTTCTTGACAGTGTCTTTTGCAGAGCAAAAGTTTTAAATATTGAAATCCAGTTTCTCATATTTTTCTTCATGGACCCTGCATTGGTGTCTTTTCTAAGAACTCTATGCCTGACCCTAATCTTCAGGACATGAAGATTTTATTCTATATTTTCTTCAAATTTTTCATAGTTTCATGTGTTGACCCTTAGATCTATTATCCCATTTTGAGTTAGCATTTATATAAAGTTTAGGTCTAGATTTTTTTTTTTGCCTATAGGTGAATTGTTCTAACACCATTTTTTGAAAACACTCTTCTTTCATCTTTGAATTGCTTTTTCACATTTGTCAAAGATAAAATTTATTTTTATCACATTTCTGTGGGTCTGTTTCTGAACTCTGTTTTCTGTTGATCTATGTGTCTTTCCCTTTGCAAATACTACCCTTTCCTGACTAGGGTAGCTTTACAGTAAGTCTTAAATGTTGAATAGTGCTATTCCTTCAACTATATTCTTTTTCAAAAGCTTTTTAGAAAACTATTATAGCTGCTTTGCCCTTCCAGATACATTTTTGTATTATCTTTTCTATATCCACAAAAATTCTGCTGTAACTTTGATTGGTAATTGCATTAAATCTGTAGCTCACTTTGGAGAGAATTGACATTATTGCTATGTTGAGACTTCAAATCCTTGCACATAATATCTCTTTCCCTTAATTTAAATCTGATTTCTTTTATCAATATTTTCTAGTTTTCAGTAAATAGATCCAATACCTATTGTATTGGATTTATAGATATTTCTTTTTTTGAGTTTTCATAAAAAATGCTTTCCAATTATTCATTGTTTGTACACAGAAAAATGTTTGATATCTGAATGTGAATCTGTTATCATCTGATCTTGCTAAACTTACTCATTAGGTCTAGGAGTTGTTTTTTTGTTTTGTAGATTACCTGGTTTTACACACAGACAAATCATGTCGTCTGAGAATAGGGACAGAATTTTTCTCGCCAGTCTGTATGCATTTTCTTTCTTTCTTTTTTATTGTATTGGCTAGGAATGGTACAATTTTACATATGATTATTGAGAGCGGTCATCCTTGACTTGTTCCTGGGCTTAGGAGAAGCATTCAGTCCTTCACAATTAAGATTTTCTTGTAGATACCCTTAATCAACTTGAAGAAGTTCCCTTCTGTTTCTGATTTTCTGAGAGTTTTTATTATTCATGAATGTTGTGCTTTTTCAAAGGCTTTTCCTGCATCTATTGATTATTATGTAGTTTTGCTTCTTTAGACTATTAACTTGGTAGATTACATTGATTGTTTTCAAATACTGAACCAGCCTTGAATTTATGGGATAAACCCCAATTGGTCATGGTGTTTTTTTAATGCATTACTGAATTTGGTTTGATAATATTTCATTCAGTACTTACATTTGTGAGGGGTATTAGTCTATAGTATTCTCTTCTTTATTGTCTTTATCTGGTTTGGATATCGTGGTAATACTGGCCTCATGAAATGAGGTGGGAAGTGTTCCTTCCTTTTCTGCTTTCTGGAAGAAATTGTGTATTGTAAACATTGTTCTTTAAATGTTAGGTAAAATTCACTAGTAAAACCATCTGAACCTAGAGTTTTTAAAAATGTTTTTAAGTACAAAATTAATTTATTTAAAGGTTATAGAAATATTCAGATTATTCGAGTGAGCTCTGGTACTTTGTGATTTTTAAGGAATTGCTCCATTATGCTTAAGTTGATAAATGTCTATGTAGAGCTATTTCTAGTATTCCCTTATTATACATTTAATATGTGTGGAGTCTGTAGTAATATCCTTTCTTTTCTTCCTGATATTGGCAATTCGTAGTTCTCTTTTTTGTCTGTCATTCTTGATAGAGATTTATGAATTTTCATAATCTTTTCAAAGAACCAACTTTTGGTTTCTTTAATTTTTCTCTGTTACATTTTGGGGGTTTTTCTCATTTATTTATGCTTATATATTTAGCATATTCTCCATTCTACCTTTGGGGGGTTTTTTGCTCTTTTTCTAGCTTCTTAAGGTCAGAGCTTAAATAATTGATCCGAAGCATTTTGGTTTTCTAATATAATCATTTTTTGCTGTGATTTTCCCCCAAGCACTCCTTTAGCTGTATCCCACAAATTTTTATGTAATATGTTGTATTTTCATTTTTTATTCAGGTCAAAATATTTTCTATTTTCCTTGAGATTTCTTCTATGCCCCATAGATCATTTATAAGTATGTTCTTTAATGTCCACGCAAAAGGAAGTTTTCCTGGTTTTTTCTTTTCTGTTATTTTTAGTTTAATTCTGTTTTGATCAGAGACAATGCTTTGCGTGATTTCCGTTGTTGAAGGTTGTTGATTTTTTATGACCTAGGATATGCTCTGTGTTCTGTATGCACTTGAGAAGGATGTGTATTCTGCCTTTTTGTGGGAATTTTCTATATAGTCAATTAGATTCAGGAACCTAATGTTGTTTAGTTCTTCTGTGTATTTACTGGTTTATGTGTAGCAGTTTTGTTTCTGATTGAGGAGTATTGAAATCTACTGTAGTCATGCATTTGTCTCTTTCACGTTTTAGTTCTGTTCATTTTTGTTTTCTGTATTTTAATTTCTGCTGTTAGGTGTATGCACATTTAGGATTGTTTTGTCTTTTTTGTGAAGTAATTCTTTTATCAATATATAATGTTCCCCTTTGTCTCTGGTAATTTTCTTTTCTCTGAAAAGTCTACTTTGTCCAATATTAATAAAACCATCTTAGTTTTCTCTTGATTTGTGTTTGCATGGTATATCTTCTTCAGTTATTTGACATTAAACCTACCTATATCATTAAATTTTAAGAGAGTTTCTTATAGACAGTGTATAGATAGGTCATGTTTTTTAATCTAATCCAACAATCTCTGTCTTTTGATTGATGTGTTTAGAGTGCTTCTATTTAATGTAAGTGTTGATTTGTTTAGATTTAAAGCCACATTTTATTTTTTTACTTTTTCCGCACCTTTTTTTCCCTTTCTCCCCCCTCTTCAGCCTTCTTTTGTGGTTGTTGAACATTTTTAATAATCCATTTTAATTTATTGCGATTTTTACTGTATTTCTTGTATACATTTTCAGTGATTGCTCTGAAGGTTATAAAATACAGATAACTTTCTATAGTCATTTAGAATAATATTTTCCAACCTCATTTAGAATATAGAAAATTCATCACATTATAGGTTCTTTATCATCCAGCTTTTATGTGGTAGTTTTTATATATTACATCTACATATATTGAAAACCCCATCAGATAATGTTATATTTATTGCTTAAAACCATCTACGTGTGTAAAGAACTCAATAACAGTCTATATTTATCATTTCTGTTGTACTTTTATCATTCATATTCTTCCAAGTTTTCTTCTGTGTCATTTCTTTTCTGTTTAAAGAACATTTTTATCAGATTTTTGTAGATCAGTACTGTCGTATATGAATTCTCTTAGTTTTCCTTCACCTAAAAGTGTCTTTAGTTCACCATCATTCCTCTAGGATATTTTTGTTTGACATAGAAATCTAGATTGACAGTTCTGTTCCTTCTGCACTTTAAAAATATTGTTCTTCTGCTTTCTGGATGCCATGGTTTATGATAAGAAATCCATAGTCATCTGAATCATTGTTGCCAATAGGTAATTCCTCATTTTCCTCTGGATGCTCTCAAAATTTTTTGTCTTCACTTTTGAGCAATTTGTTTATGATTTGTCTGGGTGTAAGTTTCTTTGGGTTCATTGTGGATGGGGTTCAATCAGCTCTTTGTTTTCCAAACCTGAAAATTTTTCAGTCATTATTTCTTCAAATATTGTTTTAGCCATGCACTCTTTCTTCTCTCCTTTGGAACCTCAATGTCATGAATATTAAACCTTTTGTTGTCCCCAAAGTCCCTTGGGCTTTGTTCACTTTTCTTCAGTTATTTTTCTTTTGTTCAGATTAGGTAATTTCCATTGATCTGTCTTTAAGTTCACCTACCCTTTTCTCTATTATTTCTATTCTACTATTGAGTATTGAGTATTTCTAGTTGTAAACCTTCCATTTGTTTCTTCTTTATATCTTCTATATATTGATACTTTTTATGTTAATATTTGTAGATGCTCACTCAAGTATTTTTGTAATAATTACATTAAAGTCCTTGGCAAATAATTCCAGCATCTGTGTTATCTTGTCATAGATGTCTGTTGGTTGTCTTTTCTTATATGAGTTGATATTTTTGTGCTTCTTTGTATGTCAAGTAACTTTTCATTTATCCTGGATGTTCTGAGCATCATGAGACTCTACATCTTCTTTATGTCCTATCTGTGGCTTGTGGTTACAAATTCAGTTTTCAAAGTCTTTGCAGTGCTGTTTCAGTCTCTCCCATGTATGTATGTAATACGTATGTATGTAATACTCATTGGTCAGTCTTGCATCTGGGCTGACATTTACTCAGCACAATTTTCAAAGTTTGATATGCTAATTGGGATTAGATCGATGTATATAAATTGATGAAGTACATGAGTTCATAATCAACTTTATAATATCACTTTCCTGTTTCTTTCTCCTGTTATCTACCTAGTACTTTCCGGTTTCCCAGGATTTCTTTGTCATTCCTCCAGCCAGAAATCACCCACTTTCATGACTGTGTCACATCCAGGGCAGAAAGATAAAGAGTGGTAAATAGCAATGAGTTTTGTCCCTGTCCTCTTGGAGCCACAGTTCCACTAAACTGAGAGTAAGGTTTCCTCCCTTAGAGTTTTGGCCCTTGCAGGCTTCCCATTCTTATCTACTCTTGCCACCATCTCCACCACGAGACTTCCGTAGGCTTCAAGAGAACAGAGGAAAAAATGGGATTCCCCACCCCCTACTCTCTCTGAACTTAAAGTGTTCTCTTTTCCACTCCTCAAGCCAAAACTAGAAGGTTTCTCCTTAATCACACTCTATTTGGACTATAATGCTCACTTCCAAACTTTGGATTGCTTTGACTTCAGACTAGGGGATACACAGGGGAAAAATGGTAAACTCACTACTGGTTCAGTGATACTTTGAATTCTGGTGTTCTTCCTGATCCAACTGCTGACACATACTTTTCGTAGTTCCCCAGGTTTAATAATTAAGTTCAGTGGAAGATAAAGGGGTGTGTATGTTTACTCTGTTTTACCTGGAAGCCAGAAATATGTTTTCTTTTACTACCTCTGTTGATGAATTTCAGGTATATTTATAAATTATGAAAACAAATTTTAGGAACTCTGCTTTAGTCATAAAGGGAGGCAAGGGAAAGAAAACACTATTTTCTCAGTGATGTAAGAAAAAAGGTTGTATAAACTGTTTCTAAGCATATAGTTGCAAGAAACTTCATGTATCTACATAGCTACGTAAGAAAAATTCTAAGAACTTTTCAAGGATAAAGTTGGATGCACCATGTAAATTCTGACTTCTTTTTCTAGATAAAAGGAATACCTCAAAAGATGCATCCTATAGAAATCGACTATATGCTGTCTATTTTTAACCTGCTAGAAAAACGTGATGCATTTTCACAGTCACTGACTGAAGGAATGAAGCGCAAACTCTCCATCATTATAGCACTTATAGGGGGCTCCAAGGTATTAAAGAAGAAAGAACAAGAGCAAGAGAGAGAAAAAGAAAGGGAGAGAAAATGCAAGAAAGAAGGTGTATGAACACACAGAGTGGGGGATGATAAAGGAATAAATGTGGGTTCCTGTCATTTGTCTACAAAACTAGCTGGCAAAAACCTAAGAATTGATAATGAATCTAAAAGGATTATTACCAATGATTATCAGAAGGGATTCACATTATTGGCCCAGCTATTATAACATGGTTTGGGGTTTTTTTCGTTAGACTTTTGCTGCTATTTTAGTCTGGATTCTGTATTTTAGCTTAAATATGTTCCCCTCAAATAGTAAGTAATTCCACAAGAAGCATAGCATCAATTATCAATGGTCATGGAATTTTCTTCTGGCTTTTAGGTGTTGATACTTGATGAACCATCATGTAGCATGGACCCAGTCTCAAGGAGAGTCACCTGGGACCTCCTTCGGCAGTACAAACACAATCGTACCATCTTGATGACCACCCACTACATGGAAGAAGCTGACATCTTGGGTGACCGCATTGCCATCATGGTCAGGGGGACCCTGCAGTGTTGTGGCTCATCAGTCTTCCTGAAACAAATATATGGTCTCTCTCCCTTTGATCATTCTTAGGATATTGATACCTTACTAATATTCTTCTAACATGATTTTCATCATGTTTTGTCTATATACCCAAGACCTCAGTTACCCCCTTTGTCCTATTAATTAGGTCTTAACTATTGTAATTGATTTTTAAGACCCTTTGCAATCTCAACATTCCATATATATATTACGTGTTCTCCAGCACATACCTTCAGACTCAGGAAATATTTTTATTGACCTACAAAGGCCATATTTATTTGTCCCATTTGTACCTACTAACAGTTTTCTTTGTTTCTGGGATGCAGTTTTGCTTCCAGATAGACTTATTTGATCGAGTAATTGATTGATTGATGAGGAAAGGAAGTAGAGAAACCAGACATCTCTGAATCCCAATTTCTCATTTGCTAAACTGGTATCAAATCCCCAGTGTAATGAGATAACTCTGAAATGTGATAATTGACAGTAAGTATGTGGAGCAGAATGAAAGAGTCATATAAATGGAACAAAACAGTCCTTGACTTGGATAAGTGTACAGCTTTGATAGGATATAAAAATGATACATCAAACAGTGAATTATTGAGGGTTAAAATATAATAATAGGATTCTAAAATTCGAAGATATAAATTTAAGTGGAGGTAATTTACGATGGATTGCTTCAGTCATTAATTTATTCCATATTTGAGTTTATTGAACTCTCAATTGATTATCTCCCCTATACTATCCACTTTATGTATCTCATGTAAAATTCAAAACAACTTCATTTTATAGAATACAAAACTGGGGTCCAGATATACCAAAAACTTGTGAAAAGTCATATTTAAATACCCATTTGGTTGTTTATGATCACTTTATAAGTTTGAGTTTGTACAGTTGCCTTTTAGGGGTTCTGCATCCAAAATTGGGTTTATGCCATCTTAATTGAGTATGCCTTGGTTAGGAGCCACATGATTTAAACAGCTGTGCTTTTAAAAGAATCATTTATAATAATTTCAAATAGCATATAGTAATTTCATTAATTATTGGGAAAATAGTCCAGAATATGTAACTAGGTATTTTTAGAGGTATAACTTTGGGACATTCAAACGGAAGCTAAATTTTAAATCTGCTTAAACTGGACTTCTTACGTTTATATCAAAAGCCTAGGATTTGGGTTTACTTCCTTGATGGCATAGAAAATTCCATGTTGGTATCAGCGTTCAGCTCTCACTAACTGCCTTGCATCTTTGCAAAAAGAGGCATTTTCTAATGATCAGAGTCTTAAGAGGAGAAGACAATTGAAAAGCTTATTGTTTTATGATTCTAGAGAAATTAAAAACAATTTACACATCAATTTGTAAGTAAACCAAAAATAGTTTTGGTTCCCATAACTAGTAAATAATGGATAGATCACTTTATTCTCTGATGTCAGATACCTCATTTGTAAAGTAGAATAATAATGTATTCTCGACTATAAGCCAGGTAAATAAACCAGTTAAAAGACCTCTGCCTAAAACCCATTTTTTACTTTTTAAAAATATTAATAAGAAACATAAGTGCAAATACAATGACTGTTTGGAGTACATATATTTAAAAGCAATGATATTTCCCTCCAGTTCTGGAAAAGAATTTCTCTATACACGCAAAGCTATAATTAAGTATAATAGTTCTATGACTTCTTTAAGGTCTTTAATCAAAAATCATCTCATTTAGGCTTTCCATGGATCTCTGTTTAAAATTTAACAACTTTCGTATCTCCTTTCTCTGCTTTCTTTTTTCTAACACACTATATGTTTTAACTTATTCCTTTTGATTATCTATCTCCTTTGATTAGAAAGTAAGCTCTCATGAGGGTACATATTTTTATCTGCTTTGTTCACTAAATCCCCAGAGCCTAGATTAGTGCCTAATACACAGTGGACAAACAGTAATAATAGCTAAATGAATATATATCAAGATTTCCAGACAGGTGCGGTGGGTGACTCACGCCTGTAATCCTAGAACTTTGCAAGGCCAAGGTGGGAGGATTACTTTAGCTCAGGAGTTAGAGACCAGCCTCCCCAAAAAACTAGAAAAATTAGCCAGGTGTGGTGGCAAACGCCTGTAGTCCCAGCTACTTGGGAGGCTAAGGCAGGAGGATCACTTGAGCCCAGGAGTTTGAGGTTGCAGTGAGCTATGATGATGCCACTGCTCTCTAGCCAGGGTGACAGAGCAAGACCCTGTCTCAAAAAAAAAAAAAAAAATTCTGCTTCAAAAATAAGTAGCCAGATATAAGGGGGCTTGTCATCATATATCTACTGTATCTGGTTACATATATTAATACTAAATCATTATTGTTTATTAAGAAAGTTATTGAAATTATAGAGGAACTTTTTATTTATTCAGTGTCTTGGTTCTTGAAGCAGCATTTGGAACCTTTAGGTGTGAGCCTCCTTAGCATCATAATCAAATGTCTTGCCACATACCATCTCTTCTTCCTTGTAGACCTAGGTAATGTGAGCCATGGAGAGCCAAACTGATCTTACAAAGGTATTAAAAAGTACAAAACTTCTTTATTTGATCATCTAAATGGTTTCTCTCAGGTGCTGGATATCACATAGTCATGGAGAGGGAACCACATTGTGATGTTGAAAAAATCTCTGCAATAATTCATTCTCATGTTCCAGATGCCACTTTGGAGAAAGATATTGGAACTGAATTATCATGTATCCTACCCAAAGAGTATACACACAGGTATGGATTCAAGAGCTCTAGATGGATGATTTTTGGGTGACCAGAAATCATTTTTAGTTTTCTAGATTTAGCAAGCTTAGTGAGTAGAGTTTTTCTAACAAACCAGGTGTCCAGTTATAGTTGTCATTTACCAGCTAAAATTGGGAAGCTCCCAGCTGAATATTTCTGTTACTGAACAGAGAATTGTCTCAGTAAGTTCATTCAAGGCTTATTTGATATTTTTCTTTCTGTTTGTTTGTCTTTGAGGGAGGAGATTTGAAACCTGGTGGCTATAGCTTCCTATTGTTAATAAAGGATACTTAATGGTAAAATGTTCATAGTGTACAAATATTCTGCATGGTGGGTAGGATCCAGGGAAATACTAAGATGATGAAAGTAACGTGTAGCTTGAATGACAGCTCTTGGTGCAGAAGTGACAAGGACACAGAGAAAACAGTGAATTCAACAGTTAGCCAAATTAGCGATAGAGGAGAGACACATGGATAATTCTACTGGGGATTCCCATGCCAGCTAAGATTAATGGAAACTAAGAGTACTCATCACTGGCCTGTAGGGAGTGTGCCATTGTTGCCACCCAACCAGGTTCATTTGCCCACTGCCCAAGAGGAAGCCAATATGCTGAGATAGCCGGGTTTACAGCAGAGGAGTTTATTCCACATAGCGCTAAGCAGGGAGACAGAAATTTCTCAAATCCGCCTTTCTGAGAATTTAGGAGACAGGGTTTTTAAAGAGAGTTTGGCCTAGGCAGTTGAGCCTGCTAATTGGCTGTGTTCAGAGCAGAACCATAGGGTTGTAGAAATTGTCTTCTTTGCTGACCCAGGTTCTTGGGTGGGGGTCACAAGATAAGTTGAGTCAGTTCCTTGGTGTGGGCCACTGGTCTGGGTGGGTCAGCCATTCCACTGGAATACGGGACCTGGAAGATAGAAAGTACCCTTAGGTTTCAAAAAGGTGATGTTATCTATGGAAAAAGTTGAGAATCTTTATGACCACCACCCATGTGGCTCCAGAGTGGCAATTATACAGAAGCAAACAGGGACAGTGGCTACTTATGATCATTTTTAGCTAGGCCTATGCCTTATGTTTAGTTAGGCCCTTAGCACAGTTCTTGCCTGTACCCCTTTATCAATTTGTAAAGGTGGTTTCACCATTTTGTCTTTTTGCCTGAAGTTACTACTCTCCAGATATCTCATAGATGTAAGGTGGCTGCCATGCACAAGAAGAGATGAAAAATTTGTGGGATCTTGCTCTACATTTCCATCTCATGTAGAGCTCCTGAGTAGAATGAAGGAAATATCATACAAGGAGCCAGGCCACCAAGATTCTAATAAGTGAAAAGGCATGAAAATAAACAGTTGTGTCACAGAGGAATATAAAGAAGAAGAAATGCTTCATGGGAGTTATATTCATTCAGAGTAAATCTGAACCTTTTTGAGGAGGAGGAGGAGCATGGAACAGTATTGAGACGGCTGGGCTAAACGTGATCCTAGTCATGAAGTCAAGTGAAAGAACATGATACTAAGGAGTGAGAGAAATGACAGAAGCTACAACTGGAAATTCATGATATGAAGGCACATTCAGCAGTTAGAACACATGTTTTGTTGGGTACTTTAGCAAAGTTTAATAATTATAAATCTGGAAGTGCAGAGCATCACTGAAAGAAACACATAGACAACTAATCACAGCATCTGCCAATCTCGTATTATCTGTGTACAAATGACATTATCAGAAGAGACCAGGAATAATGAATATATCATTAATATTACGTCTAAAATGGGAAATGCAAGGATTTGAACGGAAGTAATATTTTCATCTTCCTACTAACATCTGGAACACGGAAGAGAGGAAGAGGACAAAGCTCTGAGACGTGAATAACTAGTCACACAGATTAATGTCAGCACTCTAGATGTGGTTTATGGGCCCTGTTCAAGGGATCCAGCACAGTGTAAAATGCAAATCGTGAAGTTGGGAAAGATAATGTTTGTTCAGAATGAGGTTTTCTTTAACAGGATAATTTTAAAGTAACTGTTGAGAGAGAAAAACACCCAGAATAAAATGCCCACAACCCATTTAATTCATAGGATAGTTCATAATAGTATGAAAAGAATAAAATGACAAGAATTACTTGGTTATATTGAAGAATTTGATATATTGAAGAATAATTTGATATTGAAGAATTTTAATTCTTCATTTGCTTTGTGCAAGACACAACTCTAATTGCTTTACATGTGTGTATTTACATGAGAAAAACAATGAGGAAAAGACTTAATACTTATAACTTCATAACCCATATTTTAATCCATAGAATGTAGCTAGCAAAAGTAAACTTGAGACTTTTAAACAAGGTTATAAGCTGGTTGTCCATTTCTGTCATTGCCTCCTGTAATTTGAGAACTGTTTTATATTAATGCAGGAACCGTATGTGAATAAAGTAACTCTTATCAAGCAGCTATAGTCCCTAACATATATATTAAAAGAAAATAAATTGATGATTTTATCAGGAGAACAAAAGAATTTATACCAAAGATCAAGTTATAGTGGGGAGGTATTTGCTGAGACAAATCCCTCCTTTCCATTTGTTTCATGATAAGTATTATAGTGAAGAACAATCTACTAAACATTTTTCTCACTGATAACCAGAAATCTCTATGGAACAAAACAATATTGAAAATTTATCTAACAAACAAAAACCCAGTTCAGAAATGGGCAGAGGACTCGAATAGATATATACCCAGAGAAGATATACAGATGGCCAATAAGCATATGAAAAGATTCTCAACATCACCACTCATTAGGAAAATGCAAATCAAAAACACAAAAAATAGTAAATGTTGATGAGGACATGGAGAAATTGGAATCCTTGTGCATTGCTGGTGGAAATGTATTTCTGCTGTGGAAAACAGTATGGAGGTTTCTCAGAAAGTTCATAGAATTATCATATGATCCAACAATTCTACTTCTAGGTGAATACTCAATAGAAAGCAGGTACTTGAATAGATACATCTGTACACTAATGTTCATAGCAGCGTTACAATAGTGAAAATGTGGAAACAATCAGATGTCCATTGATGGTTGAATGGATAAACAACATGTGGTATATCCATACAATGAGTATCATTCAGCCTTTAAAAGGAACAAAATTCTGATACTTGCTACAACATGGATGAATAGAAAAAATTATGCAAAGAAGCCAGACACAAAAGGATAAATATTGTATCTATATCTATAGAATATGCAAATTCATAGAGACAGAAAGTAGAAGTGATGTTGAGTGGGGAGGGAGAAATCAGAAAATTTTTAATGGGTACAGAGTCAGTTTGGGATGGTGAAAAAGTACTGGGAATGGATAGTGGTGTTGGTTGTACAACATTGTGAATTGCTTAATGATCCTTGAGTTATACGCTTAAGATAATTTTAAATGGTAGCTTTAGTTAGGTACATTTTACCACAATAAAAACATTTTTTTAAAGAAAACAATAGGAAAGAATAGAATTATAAATAAAATTAATAGTAAATTGAATTAAAAAGGAAGCACTCATATTTTTTTAAAAAGTTCATTTACTGGAAAATAAAATGAACTGAAAAACACAGAAAAATTTATCTAGACTAATGCTAGTTCTTTCTTTTCCTCATCCTCCTCTCCTTCCAGATTTGAAGCTCTATTTAACGATCTGGAAAAGAAACAGGAAGAGCTGGGCATCACCAACTTTGGTGTTTCAATCACTACCATGGAAGAAGTCTTCCTCAAGTAAGTAATTATAACCTTAGAACAAAAAATTTCTGCCCCTAAAATTCTACATCAACTTGAGAGCAAACCCCACCCTATTTGCAGTTAGAGTAATCACAGTGCTCTATTGAATTTTCACATACATTACTATTTTATGTTAATATATTTCCATATATTCAGCTGAGAAATGTAAAGATTTTGAGCTTAGGCCTTGATGCAAAAGCTTGGGTCTTATTTGTGTAAAGGGTTTAGAGTTAGCCTAGGGGAAAAAAAAAGAATTAACATCTACATCATCATAGGAAAAGTTCTATTCTAACTTGAAGTTCATACTAGGAATGACTTTAAAATTTTGACCTAACCACGTTTCTGTTTGATTTGTACATAGTTTGTTTCTTGCACTGTGAAAAAGTTCAAAATAAAAGTACCCAGGAAGTTCAGGCTGTCATTCAGCAAGGTTAGTTGGTTAGCTGTGAAAAGGATTCACAAAATGCCCTTTTTCTGGTAAGGTTGTGAAAGAGCTAGGTTTAGACTTCCTTCTCCCAGACTCAGGGATTTAATATTGTCAGTGTCTCAAAGTTGACTCGAGGTAATGTATTCGTACAAATTAAGTTCACAAAAGACTGATGCTTATAAATTAAAAGGTAGCTTCATTAATTTATAATAAGGATAATTTATGATAATCAAATGTTCACTTATCAAATGCCATCCAATCATATGTTCTCTTATCTCTCTCTAGACAAGCTTCATAGGGAGCTCAATTATAATGAGAAAGTTACTTGGTGAGAACAACTGGAAAAAAATTCTATAAAGGCAGAGACCATGTTTCTTTTGGTCACTGATTATACTTGGGGCCTCAAGCAGTGCCTGTCTCATAGAGGCTCTGCTTGCAGCTGGGAATTTACAAGTTAAAACCTAGGACCATGACATTCTCTGTCCTAGGAGTTATTGGCATTGTTTGCCTCAGAGTTTCCTTTCCTACTTTCTCCTTAATGACAAAACTTTTCGTTAGTTCCGTTTGTAGATTCTACCAAATTTTAGTAAAGAAACACTTTCTCTCTATAATGTGACTGTTCATTTCTGTGCTTATCAATCATCTTATTTATAATAGTTTTAAGACTTAGAGGGGAATCTGTTCCCCTAGGGGAACATCTCTATCACCTCATGTACTAACCCCACATGGTGGTAAAATATATTGGACAGTATAATTAAACTGTCAAAAGTTAGTAGAAAGAGGAAAGGCAGCAATGTCAAATAGACCTGGGCTCACAGGCTAACACCACATTTTAGCTATGTGGCTTCAGATAAGTTACATAACGTGTCTAAGTTTCAGTGAACCTCTCTAAAAAGAGCTAGTGCAAGGATACGAGGTAATTTATTTGAAGGGCATTGTATGCCGTATATCTCCTTGTAGCATCCATGTGCTTAGTGAATAGTGATTATAATGATGATAAGGTTGATTCATGAAGGAGACTATGGAGCAGTATAAGTAGTTAAATTAAGTGCTTACTATTTGCAAAGTACCATTCTAAGTATTGAAATTTAAAGACATTAAATCCTTACAATGACCTTATGAAGTAGGTTCTATTATTATCACCACTTTGTAGGCGAGAAAACTAAAGCCAGAGAATTTATACAATTCACAAAGCTAGTAAGTGGCAGATTCAAATCAAAGCTATTTTGTTCTTTCACAATTCTGAGAAAAAAAAATATATATACACAAATATACACACATATAAATTATCTTTCCCCTAAAAAGACATCCATTTTGCACACACTTCCCCAATTTGTCATTTCCTTTAAAATTTTATGTTATTTTTAACTAGAGTCTAAAAGGTTTTTAAATCAATATTTTCCACTATGGTTTCCTTTTTAGACTTAGGAAAATATTCACAATTATGTAATTAAATAAATACCCACCCATATTTTCTTTTAGTACTAGTTTTGTCTCAGTCATCTGCCTTCTGTTTTGTTGTCTGAGGTGAGGCATGAATTAAACTTTTTTTTTTCCAAATGACTAGTCCATTTTCTCAATACTAGTCACTTGAAATGCTACATTTACAATTCGTACATCCTGAGAGCTGTTTCCAGAATTTACCTTCTACTCTACAAATCTGATTTTTATATTCACATGCCAATTCTGTACTCTCTAAAACAATTTTATATTTGATAGTGCAAATTCTTCCTCATATTTCTTTTACAAAATTTTATGACAATGCTATCTGAAGGTTAACATCATTTGTCAGTTTCCTCCAAAATTATACTTGAAAATTATTTTTCCAAATAGACTATCATGGCATCTACAAACAAAGAAAGGTGTAGGTAAAGGCCAGGAAAATACCCTAAACGAAGGTAACATTTGTGATGTAGATATAAGTGAATACCTTCTCCATACTCTAGTTATTTGGTTCTCTTCCTGGTGAAGAGAGAGAAGTACCCTTACAGATGGAGATTTCCTTTATATATGTGAATTTCTCTTGCAAACAGGTCTTAAAATAACCAACTCACATTTGACAAAATTCTACACCCTTTTATGATAAGAACGCTTAACAAAATAGGCATTGATGGGGCTTACCTAAAAATGATACAAGCCATTTA
>NW_012147523.1:4705295-4707920 GCF_000956105.1 Propithecus coquereli | reverse complement strand
TGTACCCCCATAATATGCTGAAATAAAAATAAATAAATAAAAAGAATACAAAAAAAATAACCAACTCAAATTATCTTTGTGATAGAGAGGCATATTTGGGCTACTGATCCAGTCATATTGTCAAATATCCAACCTAATTTTTGTGTTTTGTGTTATAGGGTTCGGAGAGGGGCCCAGAGATGAATAAGGCAAGCATTTTCCATGCCTGCACTCATCATAGATAAACCAGAATGTTTTACAAAATAGTAAATGAATATTGCCTCATAATCTTTTTTTTTTTTTTTTTTTTTTTTTTTTTTGAGACAGAGTCTCACTCTGTTGCCCGGGCTATAGTGCCATGGCATCAGCCTAGCTCACGGCAGCCTCAAATTCCTGGGCTCAAGTGATCCTCCTGCCTCAGCCTCCTGGGTAGCTGGGACTACAGGCATGCACCACCATGCCTGGCTAATTTTTCCTATATACTTTTTAGTTGTCTAGCTAATTTTCTTTCTATTTTTTAGTAGAGACAGCATCTCACTCTTGCTCAGGCTGGTCTCAAACTCCTGATCTCAAACAATCCTCCTGCCTTGGCCTCCCAGAGTGCTAGGATTACAGGCATGAGCCACCATGCCTGGCCTTATAATCTTTTCTTGTTTGTAAGATTGGAGTTCAAGACCAGCCCTGGAAACTTAGCAAGACCCCATCTCTATAAAACATATTTTTTAAATTAGCTGGGTGTGGTGTACATGCCTTTAGTCTCAGGTACTTGGAAGCCTGAGGTGGGAGGATCACTTGAGCCCAGGATTTCAAGATTGCAGTGAGCTATGATCATGCCACTGCATTCCAGCCTAGGTGACAGAGCAAGACTTTGTCTCTAAAATAAATACATAAATAAGAATGAAGGAAAAAAATCACATGATGATCTCAATTGATGCAAAAAGGCATTTGACAAAATTCAACTCCTTTCATGATGAAAACACTCAAAAACTAGGAATAAAAGGAAATTACCTCAACATAATATTAGTAAAAGCCATGTATAAAAAACCCACAGTGAACATTATACTCAATGCTGAAAGACTAAAAGCTTTTCCTGTAAGAATTAGAACAAAGCAAGAATGCCCACTTTTACCTCTACTATTCAGCATAGTACTACAAGCTCCAGCCAGAGTAATTAGGCAAGAAAAATAAATAAGGGCATCCAGATTGGAAAGGAAGAAATAAAATTCTCTCTGTTTGCAGATGATATGATCTTGTACATAAAAACAAAAAAAATTGTTGAAACTAATGAATGGGTTTAGCAAAGTAGCAGGTTACAAAGTCAACAAAAATAAGTCTCATTTCTATATGCTAACAATGAGCGATTCAAAAAGGAAGTTATGAAAGTAATTCCATTTAAAATAACATCAAAAAGAAAAAAATACATAGGCATTAACTTATCCAAGAAGGTAAAAGACTTATTCAATGAAAATTATAAAACATTGTTGAAAGAAATTAAAGAAGTCATAAAAAATGTAAAGACACCCTACACTGATGGGTTGGAAAACTTAATATTGTTAAGAGGTCATTACTGCTCACAATAATTTATAGATTCATTGAAATCCCTATCAAAATCCAAATAATTTTTTATGGAAATACAAAAATTCATCTTTTATCTCAAAGAACCCCAAATACTCAAAACAGTCTTGAAAAACAAAGCCGAAGAACTCACACATCTTGAATTCAAAACTTATTCCACAGCTACAGTAATCAAAATAGGATGGTACTGGCATAGAGACCGACATGCAGACCCATGGAATACAATAAAGAGCGCAGAGATAGACCCTCATATATATGTGTGTGTGTGTGTGTGTGTGTGTGTATAAATATAGTCAAGTGATCTTTGACAGGTGTAAACACCATTCAATGAGATAAGGACAGTCTTTTCAACAATTGTTGCTGGGAAAACTGGATATCTACTTGCAAAAGAACGAATTTGGACCGTTACCTTATACCGTATACAAAAATTAATTCAAATGTATCAAAGACCTAAATTTAAAACCTAAAAGTATAAAGCTCTTAGAAGAAAACATAAGGCAGCAACTTCATGACTTTGGTTTTGGCAACGATTTCTGGGATATGAAAAAGCACAGCCAACAAAAGAAAAATAGACAAATTGAACTTGATGAATATTAAAAAATTTTGTGTATCCAATGACACTATCAAAAGATAAAGTCACAGAAAGAAAAATTCTATATGATTTCACTTATTTGAGCTAAATAGTTAAATTTGTAGAGACAAAGTAGAATTGTGGTTACCAATAGCTAGAGGCAAAGGGGAATGGGAGTTATTGTTTAATGGGTACAGAGTTTCAGTTTTGCAAGAGGAAAAGTGTTTTGGAGATCAATGGTAATGATCATTGCACTGCAATATGAATATACTTAATACCATTGAACTTTATACCTAATAATGGTTAATATGATAAATTTTATATCTCATATATTTTACCACAATTTTTATAAATCAAAATGATAATATATGAAATTAAGACACCAGGAAGACAAAAGGTAGATTGGAAAGAAGTATGCAGGATTAGTATATTTTAAGACCCTTGCATTATCTTGGATGTGGTCAAACCATTTTTATTAAGCTCCAGTAAGTTAGAAATAC
>NW_012147523.1:4686102-4704780 GCF_000956105.1 Propithecus coquereli | reverse complement strand
TGTAAATAAATATGGACTAAATATAATTAAGATGCCACTTTTAAGAGTGTATGTATGTATGTTTGTATGTTTATGGAAAACATCAGGGTTCTCTCTAGATACTAGGAGTATTTTTCCTTTTAACTTACTTATATTTTCTAATGAAAAATTATTACCAATGATAAAATATAAAGGATGAAAACTTGTAAAAGATAGAGAAAACTGTTCAATAATTATATTTTAAAGCACAATAGTCCACATCCTTTTAGTATCAAACAAGAAACATTCCTCAAAGACATTTTAAAGCAGTTTTTTTTTTTTTTTTTTTGAGATAGAGTCTTGCTCTGTTGCCTGGGCTAGAGTGCCATGGCTTCAGCCTAGCTTACAGCAACCTCAAACTCCTGGGCTCAAGCAATCCTCTTGCCTCAGCCTCCCGAGTAGCTGGGACTACAGGCATATGCCACCATGCCCGGCTAATTTTTTATGTATATATATATTTTTAGTTGTCCAGCTAATTTTCTTTCTACTTTTTAGTAGAGACGGGGTCTGACTCTTGCTTAGGCTGGTCTCGAACTCCTGACCTTGAGTGATCCACCCGCCTCAGCCTCCCAGAGTGCTAGGATTACAGGCGTGAGCCACCGCCCCCGGCCTAAAGCAGATTTTTGAATCTGTATCTGACACATGATTTTTAAAGGGTTACCTAACTCATTGCCCTATTCATTACTTGTGAATGTCATAGTTCAGAGTTGATTAATGTTGTGTTCCATACAAATACTAACACAAAGTTTTCGAAAAGGTTTTGATTGCTCTGTGGTTTATAAAAACACCTTTTAAAATCATGTATTTCCCACCAAGTGTTTTACAGTTTGTACTGGTGTAATCTTTCCTGTCTTTCAATATAGTGTGATAACTTTTTTCTTCTATTATGCTATTTAGTATTTTCCTCCTTAGACTATAATTACTTATGTATATCTCCTTATTCTTCTGAAGTATCCACATCCAAAGACTCAGCTTCAGACTTTGGCAATAGTGGGAAATGTAAGGATTAAAAAAAAATGAAACTTACTCTTCAATGTCCCCATCATTCAAAAAATAAACATCTTAACTGCCAAAGTAGAGATAATATCTTTGATTAAATATGAGTCATTTAATTTGAGTAAGTTCATCTTTCTTATATGCGATGTATTGTAATTGTTTTTTTGTATTGCTTCAGAATGGTAGAAAACTTATCATCAATTGGCATCAGTCCTCTGGCTTACTGGGAACCACTGTTCTGCTGACTGTATTCAGTGTTTCTGCCAATCAGTGAGAAAGACCAAGGAGTCTTCCAAATTTGGAACTTTGTTTGACAGTCCTCAAATAAAATAGATTGAGGCTATTGTTAAAATGAAATGCTTTGTGCTTTTTTGTGCATGTGTGTGTGTGCAGGGTCTATAAGCTGGCAGATTCCCAAAGAAATACTCAGCCCATCCAGTCCCCTTCCTCGAAGAGCCAAAACGTAAGACAAAAAGAGAAGCAGAAGTTGAATATGCCTATAAATTATGAGAGACCAGCTTCTTCCAGTTTGAATGAACTTGCTACCATTAAATTCAATAGTGGGGTGAGCATATTCATTAAGAATGTAAACCTAGTATGTTTCATTTGAGTATAAGATGTTCATGTTTTTAATATCTGAACATAAAAGATGTTTGCAGTTTAGCCATAGAAGATCCACCAATATATGGATCAGTCTGTACTACAGTCCCACTAATTTTCTGGTGTAGGAGAAATGAGTTCTACATAAATATCACAGCTGCTACTCTCACCATGGTTAATTCTTAGAATCACTTGGAAAAGTTCTCATTATAAACTTCCCCTTTGTTCAGTTCTGACAAGACCCGAGAATTATGACTATTGTATTCAGAAGGGCAAAATAAAGGAAAATTTCTCACTATGAACCAGAGTATGTGTACTAAAACCAGGCAAAAGATAATAGTTTTATGGAGGTGTTTCCTTATAAAGTGGATAAAATAGAAAGATTATGATTTAATATTAAATGGAATATATAGATATAATGTTTATTTTCTTATCAGAAGTACCGCAGTACATTAATGAAGAAAATCATTTTGTTAAGATTTTCAGTGTAGTTAGATCAGAAGCCAAGTTAGTCCTTTCATTTAACACCTCGCACAAATAAATGATCTTGTTGTTTTCTTGGGTTCAATTCAAAGCATGCATTTGTATTATATGTGTATATCTCTTATCATAAAATTTTGAAGCATTTATATTAATGGATGTCAACATGAATGTCTTACTTGAGTCACTATACAATGTAACACTATGTTTTTCTCTTCTTTTTAGTTTCCACTTTACTTCCAGCAGTTTTGGTCCATGTTTATAAAAAGGGCCCTATACATTTGGCGCAATTGGAAGTTAATGTTGCTACAAATAATAGTAATTTTGGTTGTCACTACATATCTTTTACTAACTGAGCACATAACATATGATTACGAGCCTGGCAGGGAAATGGATTTGAGTCAATATGGTCAAACCATTGTGCCTTACTCAATTTCAGGGAATTCAGGTTTGGCTCTGGATCTCATAAAGAACCTTGAGATTTTTTTAAAACCTAAGAATCAAGAACTACAGGAAGTGCAAGGTAAGACCCATAGGAAAAAAAGAGGCTGTGATGTATGAAGACCTATTTGTGTCACTTGCAAAGCAGAGACTTAACTGTGGTCTTGAGCTACCCATTTCTTTGTTTTCCTACTAATTACCAGTATCATAAAGGTAGCTGAATCAGAGGTTAAAAAAGTGTACACTTCAAGATAACTGGCTGCAAAAGTTAATAAATAATGGGGACATTTGGGCTGTAGGTGGTCTTTCAGCTAATTGCATCACCTTTCAGAGGATGGATAAAGAGCCAAAATACCATTAGGTTATTAAGTATGAAATGTTCAATTTCTTTAAGTACTAAGTTTGACACTTGATACCTCTGACATTCCATTCACTTTGACACTTGTTTTATTTTTATTCTGAGGGTAGGTCCTCATTCTTTCAAATGCATTGTTTGGCTTGTGATTATCTTTAAATATTTTTAGAGAAATTTTTGTGAAACCATGGATAAGTCAAAGATCATGTTATTTCTAATATGAGTTCCGTTGTGGAACCAACGCTGAGCAGACAGCTCGAAAAATCAGTGAAGTGTCTGAGAAGGATGTGGCTAATGAATGCATAGCACATCAGTGGTTTGAGAAGTTCCATTCTGGTGATTTTAATCTTGAAAATGAGCCATGTGGGTGACCTGAGACCAAGGTGGATAATAATGAGCTAAAAGCTGTAGTAGAAGCAAATCCATCTCAACCTACATGTGAATTAGCAAGGTTTGGCGTTACTGTTCCAACAATGTTGGACCATGTGAAACAAATCAAGGTGAAGAAGCTGAAGAGATGGTTTCTGCATGAAATAAATGAGTGTCAGCAGAGAAATTGTCTCGAAGCTTGCCCTTCTTAGCTGTCACGATGTAAAGGCAAACTATTCTTACACTGTATTGTTACTTGTGATGAAAATGGATTTTTTTTGACAATCACAAGCATTCAGCACAATTGTTGGATAAAGATGAAGTGCCGAAACACAGTCCGAAACCAAATATTCATCAAAAAAAGCTGATGATATCTATTTGGTGGTCCAGCACTGGCATTACAGCTTCATGAAACCTGGTTAATCAATTATAGTGGATGTGTACTCCCACCAATTGGATGAAATGCTGAGGATGCTTGTGATTAAGCAGCCAAGATTGGTCAACAGCAACAGCCAATCCTCTTGCAAGACAACGCTCAACCACATGTCACACAAATCATGCAACTCAAACTACAGAGGCTGGACTTGGAAACCCTGTCATCCACCGTATTCACCAGACCTTGCAGCGACTGACTACCACTTATTCCAGGCTTTGGACCACTTCTTGCAAGGAAAAATACTCACTTCTCAACAAGCTGTGGAAAATGCCTTTTGTGATTTCATTGCCACTCACTCTGCAAGCTTCTTCGCTGCCGGCATAAACAAGCTACCGTTACAATGGCAAAATTGTGCCCATAGTTTCAGCACATACTTTGATTAGTTGTACTGCTTCTTGCTTGAGATATAATAAACTAAACATTTGATTCTAAATCGAACATTTCATATTTAATAACCTAATATATTGTTATAAAACTTATCGTAGAATTTTTATTCTGACCAGAATAGAAATATATCTCTTTAAGCTCTCACAGAGTGGAATATTGGTTCCAAGCCCTCCAAGCTGTTTTTTATTATGTTGGCCATTCTAAAAATAGGTGATTGAAAACTTAGTAGACTGACTCTTCAAAACTAATTTTTTGAAAGTAGTATAAATAAGCACTTAATTTTTTTTAACATTTTTCTTTAGTAAGAACCATACTAGATATGTTGTCTGCATTATCTTCTCTGCATTAATGCTACAAACAACCCTTTTGGTAGCTTATTAGGTATCTATTTCTGTGTAACAAATTACCCCCAAAACCTAGTGGATGGAGAATCTGAACTTTCCATAAGGTAGAATTAACCCACTCCCATAAAAATCAACAAAAATACTTGCCAAACAATTTTTTAAAATCAAGCGTTTTAGAACACTGGAGATTGACCAAAAGAACAGAACAAACTAAAAAGTGCCTGTTCAAGAAAAACTATTGAATCTCTCTATCATAATGGGGTCTATGGCATTTAACTTGGGATTATTCCTATCACCCTCCCTTCTCAGCTCAGTGGTATGGTATCTATGAAAAGCCAATAGCAGTTAACAGAAAGGACTAACCTCTTTGGAGCTTAGTTTAAAGCCCTATATCTAGAGCACTGTCAGCTAGTAGCTACCTGAAAAACTCCATTCGTAAGACATTATTGCTATTGAATTTGAATCATAGCTCTCTCAAAAAGGCCCTATTGCTAGGGCATTACAAAAAAACAATAACAATCTTTTGGTAAAATCACCACAGCTGGCTAAAGCTATGACATCAGTTGGGCCAAACAAGAGCCTGGCAACAAATTAAAAAGGACTACCTGGAAAGCTAGATTACCACAGTGAAGTTTGAAAAATTCTGATATTACTTGGGATCTAGAAGGCTCAGAATGGTAGTAGGCATGATGACAAATGACCTAAGAAAGAAGATTCCAGTCACTCACCTCTGGTTGATGTTGAGGACCCGTACAAGCAGTAAGTGAAAACTGATTTGTATATAAAGTTTGAAGGTGTGCCGTCATACACAGATCCGTGTGGCAAAGGATGGAAAGCTTACTACCTCAAAGCATTTAAGTAAATCATTTTGCTGATTACCAAAATATACTAACCTAGGGCTGAGCTCTTGCAGCCAGGCATAAAACTAAAAGCCTTAATTTTTTATTAAGTCTATCAGACAAATCAGTGGCTGCACACTGTAGAAAGAATCTACAGAATCAGTCCACATAAATCACTAAACAAATGAGCAGCAACAATAAAAAGAAAGAACAGTAATAACAAACTTGAAGGACAGGGGAGTTCGGATACCAGAGTTGTTAAAATATTTATCATAAATGTCCAGTTTTCAACAACAAAGAGAAATTAAGGAGTTACGAGCTGAATTGTGTCTACCCCTACCGCAAATTCCTATGTTGAAGTCCTAACTCCCAGTATCTCAGAATGAGACTACGTTTGGAGACAGAGTCTTTAAAAAGGTAATTAAGTGAAAAATGAGATTGTTAGGGTGGGTCCTAATCTCATATGACTGATGTTCTTGTAAGAAGAGGAAATTAGGACATAGATATACATACAGACAGGGAAAACCGTAAGAATACACAGGGAGAAGACAGCCATCTAAAAGCCCAGGAGAGAGGCCTCAGAAGAAACCAACCCTGCTGACACCGTGATCTCAGACTCTAGCTTCCAGAACTGTGAGAAAATAAATTTCTGTTGCTTAAGCCACCCACTCTGTGGTACTTTCTTATGGCAGCCCTAAAAAGCTAGTATGGAAATAAATAGAACTGTATGACCCATATGTGGGGTCAGTAGAAAATGTCATTGAGGAAGAAGGGAAGATATTTAACTTAGTAGACAAAGATTTTTAAATCAGCCATTACAAATATTTTCAAAGTACTAAGGGAGTATGTTTAAAGAATTAAAGAAAAATATAATACCTTTGTCTCACCAAAAAGACATTACTTATATTAATAAAGGACTAGAAACATTTTTTTAAAAACCAGGTAGAAATTCTGTATTTGAAAAGTATAAAAAAAGAAAAGTATAACCGACATTGGAAGTTCACCAGAGGGCCTCAACAATAGGTTTTAACTTTCAGAAGAATACATGAGTTAAATTTAAGGTAGGTTATCCTGTATGTGGAACAAAAAAGAGAAAAGTGAGGGGGGGATAAAAGAGATTTTCTGAGATACGTGTGACAACATCAAGCATACCAACATATACATAATGGGAGTACCAGAAAGAGAGGAGAGTGATAAGGGGAAGAAAAATATTTCAAAAAATAATGGCTGAAAACTTCCCAAATTTGATGAAAAACATTAATCTCTACACCCAAAAGGCTTAATGAACTTCAAATAGGATAAACTGAAAGATATTCACACTAGACACATTATAATCAAACTGGCAAAAGTCAAAGAAGAAGAGAAAATCTTGAAACCACAAGACAAAAATAACTTATCAGATACAGGGAATCATTAATAAAATTAACAGCTGACTTTTTACCAGAAAGCGTGGGGGTGAGAAGACAATGGGATGATGCCAAAAGGGCTGAAAGAAAAAAATTATCAACCAAGAATCTTTTTTTTTTTTGAGCTCCTCACCCCCAGACTCCTCCCAACCAAGAATCTTATATCCATCACATTTCTCCTTCAAAAATAAAGAAGAAATAAAGGCATTCCCAGATAAACAGATAATTCACCACCAACAGACCTGCCTATCTACAACAAAATACTAAAGGGATTTTTTCAGTCTGAAATGAAAGGACACTGTATGGTAACTGATCCATATGGAGAAATTAGAGCACTGTCAATGATAATTATAGAGGTAAATATAAAAGACAGTAAAGACATATTTTAACTCTTTTCTTCCTCTAAAACAATAATTACAAAATTGTGTTAATGGGCTGATAATGTATAAAAATGTATAATGTGTAATATAATAAAGAATGGGGGAGGGAAGGGGAGCTATGTTGGAGCAAAGTTTCTGTGTACTATTGGAATCAAGTTGGTATTCATCTTAACTAAATTTTTTTAAGTTAGGATTTATATTGTAAACTCTAGAGCAACCACTGAGAAAATAACTTTAAAAAATAGCAAACAACAACAAAAAGGAACTTAATGGTACAGTATAAAATATATATAACAAAAAGGCAGTAGTGAAGAAACAGAAGAACAGAAAGGAGACATAGAAAACAATAGCAAAATGAGAGATATAAATCCCAGTATATCAGTAATTACATTAAATATAAATAGAGTAAACATTCCAATCAAAAGACAGGTTTTCAGACTGGATTTTTTAAGAAATCATACTATGATAGAATGGACACATTCCCAGGGGAAAGAAAACACAAATTACCAAAAGTCACAATGGCATCAAAAAGAATAAAATACTTAGGAATAAATTTAAGAAAAGTGCAAGACTTGTACACTGAACATCATGAAATACTGCTTAGGGAAATTAGGTAAATTCTAGATACATGGAAAGACATTCTGTATCATGAATTAGAAGTATGAATATTGTTAGGATAGCAGTTCTTCCAAAACTGATCTATAGATTCAGTGTAATCCCTATCAAAATTCCAGCAGACATTTTTTGCAGAAATTGACAAGCTGATCCTAAAGTTTATATGGAAATGCAAACGATCTAAAATACCAAAATTATTTTTTGAAAAATAAGAACAAACTGCTTGCTTTAGGCAAGAGAAGAGCAATAAATTCTTAGTTTACTGTTTATTTTCACATTCTAGACAATATAGTAAGATTATTGTAGGGATAGTGATAGAATAGAATTCTTGAAGAGAAAGGTAAATATTTGAAAGACCCATTGTAGGAAGTGGAAAGGGTAGTAAATGGGAAAAAAATCTTGATCCTTCCTCTCCAACATAAGTAGTACGTGATATATTACATATTGACTCATTGACCTATTTCTTTTTTTATTCTAGGTAATATAACAAATTACATACTGGAAAGTAAAAAGTGTCTTGAAGTCTGCATTATTGCACTTTCCATTAAGGTTGAAAAAGACAAAACAGTAATTACTATTTTGTTCAATAACGAGGCATACCATTCAGCTGCAACATCCCTGGCGGTGTTAGACAACATTCTTTTTATGTCTCTTTCTGGCCCCAGTGCTTCCATTACAGTTTCCAACAAGCCTCAACCTTTCTCTCTTCATGATTCTAACATAAAGTATGTATGTTTTTACTTTACTAGAATTGAGCTTTAATATATCCCCTTGCTATCTGGCCGTATATGTTTGAAAATAGCTACTGAAATCAGTATTTTCTACTTTTATTTCATCTTCTGTAGACCTGCAAATGGATTACAAGTAGTATTATCTTTGGCATTTGGCATGGCTGTTATGGTCAGTAGCTTTTGTCTCCAGACAGTGACTGAGAGAATCAGGAAGGCAAAACACATCCAGTTTGTGAGTGGGGTCTATTTACTTCCTTATTGGCTCTCTGCTTTGTTGTGTGATCTCATCTACTTCTTCATTCTCTGCTGCTTACTACTGGTAAGTGTTAGCTGAAATTTCATGAAGACTCATTTTCCTTATGTTGCCCACAATAAATTCCTATTCGACTAATTGCATCCTAAAATAAAACTTACCAAGAAATTTGAAACTGCTTTGGCTTATTATGCCAGAGGATATATTGTAGAAACTTCATTGTGGACATTTTTTTCCTCATTTTTTTTCATTTGGAGAATATACTTTTCTTTGAAAAGGCTCTCTTGAATTGGCTTCCCATGTATTTGTTCACCATTGTGCCCTGGCCAAAACAAAACAAAAACTACTCTAAAAGTATAAGGGCTATTCTTTGTCACTTGTCCCTCACTACTTATATAGCTAAGCCGTTGCCCACTAATTCCCAATGCTGAACCCTCTAGTAAATTAGACTATAATGTACAATTTAGACTCAAGACCTAAAGGAGGTTTCCTGTTACTGTTCAACTCCCACCCTTATACCCCACATCCAAGATGGCCAGGTCTGTAAGACAGAATTAGTTTTGAATCAGACACCCAATTGTAGACATTGAGGCAGTGATCCAGAGACTGAGCATAGAAAGATGTACAGTATCTTTTAATGTAATTATTTTGCTCTTCAGTAAACAGTGGCACCTTTTAAAATCTTGTATGTATATTGGGAATTAGGGAGATATAAAAGCTATATATAGTTAAAAAGGAGTAAAAATATGAGTAGATAAGGTAATTTTCCCTTCTACCTATACTATTTCTTTCTATTTATGTCTTCTGGGGACGTAAATGTTATGAATAAGACATTGTCTCAGTCCTCAAATAATTCACTGTTTTGCAGTGGACACAGAAATGAAAATCATTATAAACCAGATTGCTAATTGCTACTGTAAAAGATGAACTACCCATTTTCAATTCAAACTATACCATGGAATGGTAAAATTAGTTTTTAGAGGAAAAAGGGTAAACTTTTGGTCAGTTTGGCTCCTACAATCATAAGAAAACTTGTGATTACTGCACAAGGTTCCTGCCTTCTAGAATAGCTGTTCAGAAGGGACCAGAGCCTGGGAGTAGTCAGGGCAGGGATGGTGGTGGTGGTATGGGGAACAAACAGTACACTGAGTGAAGTCCCAAGGTGGAAAGGGAAGAGCAGTGCTTCCTTCATCTTGCCATATTCAAGACTGTGACTGGTGTACTCAGTGCTAGTCTCTTTGGCTCACAGCTCACCAGCCAACCAGCATGGCAAGGGAAGACTGCTGTCCTTGGTGAGGGCCACTGTTCACATCTTTTGCTACAAGAACCAGGGCAGTTCATCCAGGCATGGTTCCTGGCTTTACTCTCTCCCCTCTATGTGGTTTAGTATTGGAATCAATCATACAATCCTTGAGTCTTTTCACCTCCATGCCAAGGTTTCATTCTTTCTGTGGGTCTTTAAACTTGGCTGACACACACGCTATCATTTCCTGGTTAATGGATAAAAAGCAAGATGTAAATAAGAGCATCCATTATTTGTTAATGTTTACACTACTATTGCTATTCATGATTCACGAGAAACGTTACTTGTCATGTGTTTTTAATATGTTACACCATTCAAACACCATAATTATCTGAAATTACTTTAATCATATTTACAAATAAGGAAACAATCTAAGAGAAGTAAGTTATTTACTCAAATTCACCCAGATAGTACTGTGTCAGAACCCTGATGGGGGTTACTCCAAAGCCCATTTTCATTTACATATTCAAAGTTATTGTGTACAATATACTTTTGAATTTATTTCTTTTCTCATTTTTGCAATTTCTTCTATCCAGGAAACTTACTGTTACTTTGATAGCTGCTTCTCCTTTTGATCTGGTAGCTCCGTCTGCACCCAAGATTCCTCTTCATAATTCTGAGACTGGCGTTCTCTATATGGGTTCTTGGCTTTGCTTATCTGAATTTGCCATCCTCTTTTTATTTTAAATGAGATACTCCCTCACTCTTCTCTGGCTCTGTGAAATGCCACCAACTGGATTTGTTCTTGCACCTAACAAGAGGAGGCAAGAATCCATCATTTTGCCTAGCACCTGAGGTTCTTGTTTCTCCCTTTCTCCACCTGTCAAATTCACAAAGCAGGTGATTTTACTCACTATTCCTGTTAGAAACAAGGATTAAGCTAAGTATGTTGCCGGTGTTGCAGCCAGGTCCAGGTTGGTTCTGCCTCTGCACAGTAAATCATCACTGTAACATGGATTTTGCAAAGAGAAAAGATTGAATCACGAGGCCACTGAGCAGGGAAATGGGAGAATAGCTCGTTATGGGTTAGGGAAGTGGGGTGTTCCAAAGAATAGGGAAAGGTAATTGGCAGTGGGGAAAAATGAAATAACAGGTTTATGCTGCACAAGCGTAGTCAGGGTTCATGGCATTTCACAGGACATATGTGCAGAAAATGGTGGCATTAGCATGATCTCACGGTGGAGTTTTTGGCCCTGTGACGTCAAATGGCCATCTCTTGGGCACTTGTGCAGGTTCAGTCAAACGGATCAGTGGTCTTAACTGGTTTTAACTGAATAGGAGCTGGCCCAAGTTCCTGAAAACAACTGAAGGGACCATTATTATGGAGACTTATGAATGTCATCTATAAAGGTTAAGTTTCAGCATTCAGTGGTGCAGCCTGTAGCTACCATGGCCTTCAGCTTCGTAGAAAAAAAAACAACAAAAAGAAAACGACTAAGCAAGGCAGGAAGACCTGATCAAATTAATCCCTCGGTTTCACTGGCTGCAACCCTTGATGAACTACCTGCTCCATCACTATTTTACCTGCCACCTCAAGAGATTCTCGGTGGGGGTTTAGTCAAGTACTCTGCCTTCTGTGAGTCCATGCATGAAGACTCAGAAAAATTTAACAAGGAACTTTTCCCATGAACAGTGTTCTCAGTGATGCTGAGTGGTAAGGCCTCCCCGTCATTCAGTCTGTGTGACAGTCTTTAGGACCCCTAAAGATTATATAGAACCCATTTGAAAAAATCTACCTTCCTGAACATGTAGAATTTATTTATATATTCAACAAAGGTTGAGTCCTTGCTAGCTAGTCTGTTTTCAGCATATGGATATGACATGGGGAGGATAGACAAGGGCTTGTCTATTGATGAGCTTAAATTCTAGTGAATATTAAAATTACTGGCCTCACCATGAGGTTGGCCAGCTAAGTCAGTACTGCTTCAGAGATTCCTTGAAATATGCTATTCTCATCATCTAGAAAGTCTTCAGGAAGCTAGCTTTCCCTCTTCAAGCCATAATGCATCAGGCACTGCTTACTTTACCAGTTTCATCTTTTGCTATTTCCACTTCATTTGTGAACTTATTTTTAGGCAAGAAGCCAAGTAGGGATTCAGGATTTTTCCCTAAATAGCTAACCCATTGCTCTAACACCTTTTGTTAACAGCCAATCTTTTCCCACTGATGCGAAGTGCTGCTTTTGTTGTATATCAACTAGCAATATGCATTTAAGCGTATTTTGTATTGTTTATTCTGTTACATTGGTATATCTATAATGTGCCACTTAATTATGGTAGTTTTATAATACATTTAATTATTTTTATGGATTGACATTTCTCAACTTCCTCATTTTCTGCAGAATGTCCCGTTTATCTTGACGTTTTGTTTGTTTACATGTAAACTTCAGAATCAACTTATCTAATATCAAAAAAATTCTGTTACTACTTTTATTTAGATTAATTTGGGAAAATTTACCTTTTTACCGTGTTGAGTCATATACCCTATCTAACGAGGGTATGTCATTTTACATATCCAAGTACAGAATTAAATTTTATTTGAAATTGGTTTTAATTTGAGACATTCCTAAATATAAGTCTTGCAACAAAGGTGCTTCTAGGTTACCCACAATTTCTTTCTGACTGTATTTATTCTTTTAATTTGGAGTGAGGAGAACCAACTATAGTTACAACTGTTAGGTTCTTTCACCTATGACTACTGATTCTTTTCATATACTTGCTTTAAATACTATTACTTAAATGTAATCTATTTCCAATAACCTCATAGGATTCTAGTAGGGACTAAGTTTAACTCTTCTTTTCATTTATTAGTCATCCTGCTGAATAATGATGTCTTTGCTCAAAAGGGATAACCTTGTTATCTTTGGAGAAACAGCAATTACCAACAAGTATCCCGTGGATTTCTGGGAAATTCTTTAATCACTCTAAAGGTTCCCTTCTTACTCGTCTATCCCACTCTAACTTTGTGCTTCCTGATCTGATTCTCAAATGCAATAAAGAATAATTGAAGAAGGAAGGCCCCATGTTGCTGAGATAATACAAGCTCAAAGGAGAGCCAGGAGCCAGTCTAAATGTGATGCATCAGCCATAAAGAAAATCTTTGAAGAAAGAGTCTACTTCCTAGGTTATTTTTTTTTTTCTCTAGAGAATTCAGTTGGGCTTAATACAGACAAAATTACTTTCACTTCAATCATGGGAGAAAAATAAAAAAAACTTCCAAAGAGAAAAAAATACAAAAACAAAGTATAGTCATTTTGCTCACAAATGTCCCCTGTTGAGGAAGAAGTAGTTCACTTCAGGCTCATAAGCTAAGGCTTTATTTTTTATTTAAATGGGTAAAATAAGTAACAAATAGTCCTATGCTGTAATTAATGCAGTGCTTGCTGTTTTCTAAGTGTTCCGGCTTGACCTCTTACTGCACAATGTGCCTTACCCTGTTTTTACCTCTGTATTCTGTGCCCCAGGGAGTATTCACATGTTGTGGAATGGATGCATTTGTTATGGATTACCACTTTCTGGACGTGATGTTGATCTTTATGCTGTACGGATGGTGCGCTGTTCCTCTCATGTATCTTGGAAGCTTACTGTTTTCTAGTAGTACTGCTGCCTACATCAAGCTCACTCTCTTTAACTACTTTTCAACCATTTTCAGTGTCATTGTTCACGACTTACTACAACACAGTGGTAAGGACCGTACACGATTTTCCCTTTCCCCAGGAAATACATTAAATAAATGAGGATGAAAGGGCATGAGAATAAAAACATTAATTGCTAGGGACTTAATGTCCAAGACTCTGAAAATCTATGCTTTTTGAAATCAGCAAATATTTATTGAGTGGATATATGAGAAATAGAGGTGGAAGGAAAGAGGAAAAGGGGAAGAGAAAAGGAGGAAGAAACAGAAGCAGATCCACATATGGAGGAAGACAGATCCTAGAGAAATACTGTTACCAAATGTCTTCTCTTGGACTCTGTAATTGACAAATACGTGCTACAAGCTATCAAAGTGGACAAATTTAGCAACTAATAACTAATGTTTTCTCAAAACTCATCTCAGAGATTGGTAATTTTCTGAGATTGGTTTAATCATTTGGGGGAAGTTTGTTCTGGGGAAATTCATTACTTTCTTATAATTGAAGCTAATCATCTTTTTAATCACAGGGGAGTTGTTTCCTAAGTCCACCGAGAACTTCATAAGAAATATATTAATGGTAATTCCTAATTACAACTTTGCAATGAGTCTCAGCATATTATTTGATGACTTTGAGGTGAAAAGACTGTGTGCCAAACAATTTCAAAGCATCTACCTGAACTGCAGTAAGCCATGTGAGTATCTGAGGCTCCCCAGCTCCCTAAAAACAACCTGTTCCTTTCCAGCCTTGCACACGTAAGCCCAGATTGTGGGAGATGAATGAAACCTGTTCTCCTTCCAGCTGAGACAGTCAGGCTTGCTATTTTGTGTGTATTTCTTTACCAAAGTTTTATTCACAGACTAGGTGAAAAAATGAAGCCTCAAAATAAAATCCAAGATAAATTTAATGAAGTCACTACCAAATTTAGAATGAGTTACTATTAGTCTGTCACCTATTATGTACAAGTAGCTTTATATACATTATGTTTAATCCTCACAGCACCTCTATAAATTAGCTATTACTATCCTTATTTTATAAATACCTGTATAAATTGGCTGTTACTATCCTTATTTTATAAATAAGGAAACTGAACTCCTAGCTTAAATGAAAGATTAAGTTCATTCCCTGGGATGCTAAACTTTTAAGTGTGTCACAAATGAAGATAAAATCACAACTAGATCAAAATCAGGGAAAATAAATGCATTCTATTAAGTTTTTCATACTCTAGGCTGATTTTATATTTTAGGTTGATTCCAAAAATTGAGAAATAAGCATATTGACTGTATATATGTGTATGTCTAATTCTGATTCTTTCTGGAACCACATTATTTATGTGGACCCACAGAGAGCAAAATGTAATTGTATTTCACTAAATAAGGTTGAAATACAATTCTCAGCATCAAATGGATTGTATTTTCATACAATCCCCGAATAACAAAAAAAATCATATTTTAGTTTGCATATTTGATCATAAATTTCTCTTTCTCTGTCTGATTTTTAAAACAGCTCTCATGGCCAGGCACAGTGGCTCACACCTGTAATGCTAGCACTCTGGGAGGCTGAGGCAGGAGGATCGCTTGAGCTCAGGAGTTTGAGACCAGCCTGAACAAGAGTGAGCCTGTCTCAACTAAAAATAGAAAAATTAGCTGGGCATCATGGCAGATGCCTGTAGTCCCAGCTACTCGGGAGACTGAGGCAGGAGGATCTCTTGAGCCCAGGAGTTTGAGGTTGCTGTGAGCTAGGCTGACACCACTGCACTCTTGCCCAGGCAACAGAGTGAGAATCTTTGTCTCAAAAAAAAAAAAAAATACAGCTCTATTGAGTTATTACTTACATATCATAGTTTATATCAATAGTTTAATTTTATTATTTTTAGTAAATTTATAACGTTCTGCAATCATTACCACAGGCCAGTTTTAGAATATTTCCATTATCTGAAAAAGATCTCATCTGTCCATTTACTGTTAATCTGTTACCACACCCAACTCAGTCATCCACTAGTAGACCTGCTACCTCTATAGGTTTGGTATTTCTGGACATGTCATATGAGTAAAATCATTTTGTATCTGGCTTCTTTCATTTACAGTAATGTTTTTGAGATTCATCTCAGTTGTAGCATATCTCACTCTGGTTCTCTTTGATTGCTGAAATGTATTCCAGTATAGGTAGATACTACATTTTATCTACGTATTCTTCAGTTTATAGACATTTGTTTGAACAAAAGTTGTCAATGGTGTCTTTTTGTGTCCCTTGAAACATAAAAGTTTTAAATATCGATGAATTCCAATTTATCAGTTTTTTTCTTGTATGGATAGTGTTTTGTGTCTCATATATAAAAACTTTGCCTAACCCAAAATCATGAAGATTTTCTCCAGTGTGGTCTTCTGGAAGTTTAATAATTTTTTACCTCTACATTTGCAACACAACTTATTGAAAAGAATACCATTGAATAGCCTTGATATCTTTATTAAAAATGAATTGACCATAATTGTAAGAGTTTATTGCTGGAGTATAAATTCTGTTCCCTTGGTCAATATTTTTATCCTATGCCAGTACCACGCTGTTTTGATTGCCTTAGCATTGTTGTAAGTTTTGAAATTGGAAAGTATAAGTCTTCTGCTTTGTCCTTTTTCAAAATGGTTTTGGCTATTCTGGATCCCTTAAATTTCCCTGTAAATTTTAGCATCAGCTTGTAATTTACTGGAAGAAAAAAAGCCTGTGAAATTTGGATAGGAATTGTATTACTACTACTAATCAATCTAGGGAGTTGTGCCATCTTAAAAATATTGTCTCTCCATATATTCAGATATTCTTTAATTTCCTTCAGCAATGTCTTGTAGTCTTTGATTTACAAATCTTGCATTCCTTTTGTTAAATTTACTTGTAAGGTGTTTTACTGCTATTGTGAATGGAATTGTTTTCTTAATTGCATTTTCTGTTCATTTCTAGCATGTAGAAATATAAATAACATTTTATATATTGGTCTTATATCCTGTGAACTCATTTATTCATTCTAGCAGTTTTTTGGACCCCTTAATATTGTCTACATACTGGACTGTGTTGTTTTTGAGTATAGTTGTACTTCTTCCTTTCAAAATCAAGGTTTATTTCTTCCTTTATTTCATTTCACTGGCTAGAACTTCCATGTTGAATAGTAGTGGCGAGAGCAAACATCCTTGCCTAATCCAACCTCCACTTGGAACCAAAAAGGAGCCTGAATAGCCTAAGCAATTTTAAACAAAAAGAACAAATCTGGATACATCATATTATCTGAATTCAAATTATAATACAAAACCGTAGTAACCAAACAGCTTGTTACTGGTATAAAAGTAGAAACATGGACCAATGAAACAGAATAGAGAACCCAGAAATAAAACCATCTGTCTACAATCAAATGATCTTCTATAAATCAGACAACAACATACACTAGGGAAATGAAGCCCTATTCCATAAATGGTGCTGGGGAAATTGGATAGCCACATGCAGAATAATGAAGCACCACCCCTAGCTCTTGCCATATACAAAAATTGATTCAAGATGGATAAAAGACTTATATGACACCATAAAAATTCTGAAGAAAACATGGGAAAAACTCTTCTGGACATTGGTCTAGGAAAAGAATTGATAACTAAGACATCAAAGGCAAATATAGCAACAACAGAAATAAATGGGACCTGATTAAATTAAAAAGCTTGTGCACAAGAAAGGAAATAGCAAATTAAATAGCCACAGAATGGGAGAAAATATTTGCAAACTATACATCTGATAAAGGGCTAATATCCTGAATCTATGAAGAACTCAAACAAATCATCAAGGAAAAAACAACCCTGTAAAAAAGCAGAAGTTTTTCAAAAGAAGGTAGACAAATGGCAAAAAAAATATGAAAAAATGCTCAACATCCTAGTCATCAGAGAAATGCAAATTAAAACCACAACGAGCTACCACCTTACCCGTTTCACAATGACTACTGTTAAAAAATCAAACAATAGATGCTTGCATGGATGCAGGGAGATAGGAACACTTACACACTGCTGATGGGACTGCAAATTAGTATACCCTCTATGGTAAACAGTATGGAGATTCCTCAAAGAAATAAATGTAGACTTACCATTCAACCCAGTAATCCGCTATTGGGTATTGCTCAAAGGAAAAGAAGTCATTTTATCAAAAAGAACCTGCATTTGAATGTTTATCACAGCACAGTTCATAACCTCAAAGATGTGACATCACCCTAAGTGCTTAGCAATTCATGAGTGGATTAAGTAAATACATATACACCATGGAGTACTACTCAGCCATAAAAAGGAATGAAGTAATGTCTTTTGCAGCAACTTGGATGGAATTGGAAGTATCCTATGTGAAGTATCTCAGGAATGGAAAAGCAAACACCACGTGTACTCTCAGAATTGGGAGCTAATCAGTGGGCACACAGAGGCAAAAAGAGATGTAAAGGTCATTGAAAATCAAGAAGGGGTGAGCAGGGGGAGGATAATATGGGTAAAAACCTACTGTTTGGATACAATTTGGGTGATGGGCATGCTAAAAGCCCCAACTTAAGCATCATACAAGATATCCATGTAACAAAAACAGTTTGTAGTCCCCTAATATTTTGAAATTTTAAAAATGAAGGAGAAATTAAGATTTCCTAGGTAAATAAAAGTTGGGAAAGTTTTATGCTAGTATACCTGTCCTATAAAAAAAGCTCAGTGAATTTCATTCAGCTGAAATGAAAGGCCATGAGACAGTGAATTGAAACCTTGTGAAGAAATAACACTGTTAAAGGTAGCTACATAAGCAAATATAAATACCGTTATTACTACATTTTGGTTTGTAACTCCTCTTTTTTCCCTGATATTATTTAAAGAAAAATGCATATAATAATTATAATTCTATTGTTAATGGGTACACATGCATAAAAATGTAATTTGTGAAAATAAAGAGTGAGATGTGAAGCTGTACAAAAGCAGAGATTTTGCATACTTCTGAAAGTAAGTTGGTATTAATTCAAACTACTTTTTAAAAATAAATTTAAGATATCAAATGTCATTCCCATGGTAAATATTAATAAAATTATACACACACAACAGAATGAGA
>NW_012147523.1:4643744-4684635 GCF_000956105.1 Propithecus coquereli | reverse complement strand
GTAAATAATATTGAATCAGTAATCAAAAACTTACCAAAAAAAGGCCAGCATCAAACAGCTTCACTGGAAAAAAATAAGTAGCCCTAATTCTTTTCAAATTTTTCCAAACAATAGAAGAGGAGAAAACATAACTCGTTTGATAAGACCCACATTACCCTGATAGCAAAGCCAGATAAGACAACACAATAAAAGAAACTGCTAGACCAGTATCCCTTATTAATAATATAGATGTGGAAATCCTTAACAAAATACTAGCAAACTGAATCCAGTGGCACATTAAAAAATTATACATCATGACAAAGTAGAATTTATCCCATGAATACAATGGGAGTTCCACATATGAAAATAGAATAAAACACAAATATGTCTACTGGTGCAGGAAAAGTGGTCAAATCAGCACCATTTCATGTTAAAATCACCAAGTCTGAAAAGGTAAAATCAGCTGGGTACAGTAGTTGCCACCTGTAATCCTAACACTTTGGGAGGCCAAGGTGGAAGGATCACTTGAGGTCAGGAGTTCAAAACCAGCCTGAGCAATGTAGCAAGACCCTGTTTCTTCAAAAAATAGAAAAATTAGCCAGGTGTCGTGGCGCATGCCTATACTCTCAGCTACTCAGGAGGCTGAGACAGGAGGATCAGTTAAGCCTAGGAGTTTGAGGTTGCAATGAGCTATGATGATGCTACTGCACTCTATGCCAGGCAACAAAGACCCTGTGTCCAAAAAAATAAATAAAATCTTGAACATTATAAGGATTAATATGAAATTATTAATTTATGAAAAGTCAAGCTAATATACTCAATGGACTGAAAGCTTTTCCATTAATTTTAGGAACGAAACAAGACTGCTCACTTTCACCACTCCTGTATCATGTTGTAACGGAAGGTCAAAGCAGAGAAATTAGGCAAGAAAAAAAAATGTGTCCAGTTTAGAAAGAATGAAGAAAAACTATCTCTGTTTGACGATGATATGATCTGACATATAGAAAATCCCAAAGAATATACACACACAAAAAAAATCTTTGAGCTAATGAACTAATTCAGCAAAGTTGCAGGATATAAGATGAGCACACAGAAAACTATTGGACCCCTATACTAGCAATAAACAATCCAAAAAGGAAATAAAACAATTTGCAAAAGCATCAAAAAGAATAAAATATTTAGGAATAAAGTTAGCCAAAGAGGTGAAAGACTGTGCACTAAAAACTACAAAACATTGCTGAAAGAAATTAAAGAAGACAAATAAATGGAAAGACATCCCATGTTCATGGATTGGAAAACATAATGTTGCCAGGATTTCAGTGCTGCCCAAAGCAATCTACAGATTAAGTGCAGTCCCTATCAAAATCACAATGGCCTCTCTGTTTTTTTTTTTACATAAATGGAAAAGCAGATCCTAAAGTACATATATATTAATATTGCAAGGGAGTTCCAATTAGCTAAAACAATATTAAAAAATAAGAACATAGTTGGAAGATTCACACTTCCTGATATCACAACTTACAACAAAGCTACAGTAATCAAAACAGTGTGGTAATGGCATAAGGATAAATGTATAGATTAATGGAATAGAGGTGAGGTTACAGACATAAAATCATATATGTATGGTCAATTAATTTTCAACAAGAATGCGAAAACCATCCTGTGGGGAAAAGAATAGTCTCTTCAACAAGTGGTGCTGGGAAAACTGAATATCCACACACAAAATAATTGACTGACCTTTACCTCACACCATACATGAAGTTTAACTCAAAAAAGATCGAATACCTAAATATAAGAAATAAAACTATCAAACTCTTGTAATGAAATATGGGGATAAATCTTCATGACCTAGGATTTGACAGTGGTTTAGTAAATATGACACCAAAAGCACACAAAAGAAAGAAATGGATAAATATCCCTCATCAAAATTAAAAACTTTTGTATTTCAAAGGACACTATGAAAAAAGTGAAAGAGCTGTGCATGGTGGCATACACCTGTAGTTCCAGACATTCAGGAGACTGAAGCAGGAGGATCACTTGAGTCCAGGAGTTTGAGGCTACAGTGAGCTTTGATTGTGCCACTGCACTCCTGCTTGGGCAACAGAGCAAGACCCTGTCTCTAAAAAAGAAAAAAATGAAAGAAAATAACCCACAGATGAGAGAAAATATTTGCAAACCATATCTCTGAGAAGAGTCTAGCATCCAGAATGTATAAAGCACATTTATAGCTCAACAACAAAAAGACAACCCAATTATAAAATGGGCAAAGAACTTCAGTAAACTTGTCTGCAAAGAAGATATACAAATGATCTACAAGCACATGAAAAGATGCTCAAAATGATTAGTCATTAGTGAAATGCAAATCAAAATCACAATGAGTTATCACTTAACATTCACGTGGATAGCTATAATCAAAAATGGAAGTATCAATGGTTGGTGAGGACGTGAAGAAATTGGTACCCTGATGCATTTCTGGTGGGAATGAAAAATGTTGCCAATGCTGTGGGAAACAATTTGGTGGTCCTTCAAAAAGTTAAATGTAGAATTGCAATATCACTCAACATTTCCACTCCTGAGTATATACCCAAAAGAATTGAAAAGAAGTATTCAAACAGAAACTTGTGCACAACTGTTCATAACAGCCTTTTTCATAATAGCCAAAAAGTAGAAGCGATCTTAGTTTCTATCCACTGATAAATGGATATATCAAATGTAGTCTATTCATGAATAGAATATTATTCAGCAATAAAAATAAATGAATTAATGATACATGGCCAATATGGATAAGCTTTGAAAGTATGATGCCAGACACCAAAGGCCACATATTGTATAATTCCATTTATATAAAATGTTCCAAATAGGCAAATCCATAGAGACACAAAGTAGATTACTAGTTCCCACTTGTTAGGGGAAAGAGGCAGTGGTGACTGCTTAATGGGTATTGGGTTTTCTTTTGAAAGAATGAAAATATTCTAGATCTAGATAGTGGAGATGTTGCACAACATTGTGAATGTCACTGAAAAATACACTTTAAAAAGGCAAATTTTGTGTTTTATACATTACAAAAAATACATAAATTGCATTTCTGTATACTGGCATAAATTAATCAAAAAATTCAGTTCTTATGAAAAGTGATTTTATTAATTTCACTTCTCAGAGATGCCTCCTGTTCACCTATCCAGAATTCAGCTGTTTGCATGAGCTAATTTTCTCTGTGGTAAGGTAAAAAACTATCAGCTATAGCCCACTTACATTTTAGACTATGTGTTATTTTCTTCCTTATGAGTATTGCCATGTTAAAACTTCTTCCTATTTGTAGAGTAAAAAACATTTTCTCTTTAAAAGCCCTTAAGGATACACTCTGCATGATCTACAATAATAGTTAGATACCATAAATACCTTTGTTTTGTATGCTTTATTTAATTAATAAGCATTTTGCTCACAAAGGCTCAGCCTTTTGAAATTCCTTGAATATATGGTAAGGTTGTCTCCTACCAAAAACTAGTATAAACTAGAGGGAAAATCAATAACAGAACAATTTTTATGATAACCATAAATAACGATAAAGGTCAGAGAAAATCAAATAAGATATCAAGACAATTATTTTCTGTATTCTGTACTTCTCTAAATCTAATTTAAAATTCATTTCAATCTTACATTAATATTTGGTGTCATCTTACACTCTGTATTGGTTCTTAAAGTAAGGCTGTCTCTTTTATCATTTTCAGTTATCCAGAACAATATATATAGTTTTGGAGAACGTGGGATTGCAAAGTTTTTGATTGCATTTGCTGCCATGGGTTTATTTTTTCTCCTCTTACTTTTGTCTCTGGAGACTACATTCTGGAGCCTGAAAAACTTTGTCATTCATAACATTATTTATAATGTCTACAAGAAATTCATAAAGTTACAGGTGAGTAACTAACATGGACTTTAGATAAAACTCAAAGAAAGCTCAACATTAGACCAGAATGTATAAATTTATACATAACTACTTCCATTACTTGATAAAGAAAATATCATTCAATTATACCTAGACCCAAATGGGACTCATCTGAATCACAAGTCTCTTAGTTTGAATTTTGAGGTTATAAATAATCCATTCACGATGGATTAATTATGATAGAAAGCACCGTCTTTGATATATATTTGGGTATAATTATGGAACTGACTTTTTAAAAACTGTGTAGGATTATTGGCCTTCATGGCCTCTCATTTCCTGCAGTGGGAGGGCAAAGAAAACTGAATACTAGGATGAGGGCCTCATTTTCAGATTAGATAAGCTCCAAAAAGTCCAACTCTCAACCAAGGCAGGTCTGCTATGCCAAGATCACAACTCTTGTTGGAAAAGAATGGAATCCTGAAAGATGAGATAGGGACATCCAAGTTGATTGACCCAGAAATCTAAAATTCCCAGTTTCTCCTGAACTCTCTGAGTCTGCAGAAGTGTCCTACTCCTCTCTGTTAAGAATTCGCACTCCTGAAAAATTGAGCAAGATGGCTGACTAGAAACTTCGCTTGTCAGATCATCCTGGCAGAAGGCAGGATATTTGACAGAGGAGAGGGAAGAAGAGTCACAGCTCAGGTGTGGACCACAGAGAGAGAAATCAGAGATGGCTGGGGACCCCATGGAGAAAATTGTGAAGCTGAGAAGTAAGAAGATGAAGAGAAGATATCAGTGAGGCTCAAACCGAGAGAGGCTCAGAGCCCAGTGAAAGGGTAAGGGGGAATTCCCCTACTCCTCATAAGTGACTTCATTGAACAGCTGGACACTAAGTATACTGAAGGCTTTTTCACCTTCCATGAACCCAGGCACAACAGCAATTATGGAATAGTGGGGTGAACTAGCGAGTTCCAGGAGTTTGGGCAGCCCGAGTGGGACACCCCCTGGAAGAGTGCCACGAGAGGCCAGAGTGCCAGCTTTCTCCCAGCTGGACGTCCCTGCCACCCACCCCACCAGCACCTTCCCTGTCCACTGCAACCGAGAAAGTAGTGTGAGTTTGGGCTGTCCGGGAACTGCAGTCCCTCCTCCAGCCAGTACAACTGTGAGCATAGTTTGAGGCATGAAGTTCGCAAATGGCTGTTTCTTTCCAGTGGGCATGCATCCCAGGCTGAGGTCTACTCAGAATGTGGGACCCACATCTCTTCCCCTTGAGGTCTTGTGGCGGAACGGGGTGAAAAATTTGGGAACTTCCTGCCAGCGTTTCACAGTGTCGTACACTGATGACTCAGAGAAGCAAGACAGCCTCGGTGCACCCGGGACATAGAGGGATACAGGGGGATGCAGGGGAAAAGTCTGGGGGCTGGACTTGGGTAGCAAGGAAGTCTGCATGGACATATTTGATGGGACAGTGTAGTGGGGTGCTGGGAGTGCACCCATTTCTGCCATTGGAGAACTGCCATATTGGATAAGGCTGTGGCATTTGTAGAGGACTAGCATGGCCCCCAGTTCCATGGCAACTGAACCCCTCACTCTCAGATGCACTGGCCGATTGGGTGCTGCAGCCCCTACCCCCAGTCATTACAACAGGGAGAGCAGTTTGTGCCAAGAAATTCGAGAGCAGCTGTTTCTCTCTGGCAGACGTGCTACAAGCAGAGGTTCCCACAGATAGAGGAGCCCACATCTGTTCCTCCGAGGAATATTACAAGGGTACAAATGTTTTGGTTACATGGATTGCCTTTGTACTGCTTGAAACAAAGTTATAAGTATGCCCATCATCCAGATAATGTACACTGTACACATCAGGTATGATTTCAAACATCCCCTCTGTCTCACTCCCACTTGCTTGATTTCCATTCAATTTTACTTCCATCTGTGCACATGAGTGCTGTTAGGTTAGTTCCAACTTAATAGTACATGCGGTATCTGTTTTTCCATTCTTGTGATACTTCACTAAGGAGGATGGTCTCCAGTTCCATCCAGATTGTTACAAAGGGAATTAATTCTTTTTTTTTTTTTAAGGGCCGAGTAGCACTGATATATATATATATATATACCCCCATTTTATTAATCTACTCGTGAATTGATGAGCACTTGGGTTGATTCCACATCTTTGCGATTGTGAATTGAGCTGCAATAAACATTCAAGTGCAAGTGTCTTTTTGATAAAATGACTTTTTTCCCTTTTTCCCCCAGGAGTGGGATTTCTGGATTGAGTGGTAGATCTACTTTTAATTCTTTGAGAAATCTCCATACTATTTTCCATAGAGGTTGTACTAGTTTGCAGTCCCACCAACAGTGTAATATTCGGAAATTTAAAAAAAGAGATGAGATGAAGAAAATATAAAGGCCTCCCCTGCAAAACAGCATGTGCCCATTCACAGTTGTGGTTGATTACTCTCTCAGTAATTAATAGATACAGTAAGGATGCCATAAGTAAGGATGTACAGAACTGTAAAACACCATCTGCCAACTAGATCTAATTGACATTTATAGAACACACAACCCAAAAATAACAATGCACATGAAACATTCACCAAGAGAGACCATTCACAATTTCAAGATAATTGAACCATTAATAATATAGAGTATGTTTTCTGATCATCATGAAATTAAAGTACAAATCAGTAACAGAAACATAACAGGATAATCTCCAATCACTGGGAAATTAAACAACACACTTTTCTATAACCATTTCGTCAGGAGGAAGTTGCATAGGAAATTAGAAAATATTTTGAACTGGAATGAAAATGAAAACAGACTTTGTGGGATGTATCTAAAGCAGTGTTTTAATGGGAAACTACAGCCTTAAATGTTTATATTAGAAATTAAGATGGAGGGACAGGAGGAGAGAGACAAAAACCCACCTAACAGGTACAATGAATACTATTCAGGTGATGGATACATTTATAGCCCTGACTCAAGGCTTGTAACAAAAACATTTGTACCCCCTTAATATTTTGCATTTTAGAAAAGAAAAAAATTAAGAAAGTTCTCAAGTCAATAATTGAAGCTTCTGCCCCAATAAGTTAGGAAAAGAAGAGCAAAATACATTCAGAGGAAACATAAGTAAATAAAAATGAGAGAAGAAATAATGGGAAATTTAAACAGAAAATCAATAGAGGAAAATCAATGAATGCACCCAAAAGCTAATTCTTTGAATGATGATTAGAACTGATAAACTTCTAGCCAGGGTAAACAGGAAATAAAGAGAGAAGGCACGTTAATACCTAACATCAAGACAAATGAGATACTACTATAAATCTCACAGATATTAAAAGCCACTCTGTATCATAATTTGACACTTTAGATGAAATAGAACAATTCCTAGATAGACAAAACTACCAAAACTCACTGAATTAGAAATGAAGAACTGAATAGACCTGTTTAAATTAAAGAAATGTAATGCATAGTTTAAAACCTTTCAAAAAGGAAGACTCTAAGCCTGTATAATTTCACTGGTGAATTCTACCAAACATTTAAGGAAGAAATTGCATCAGGCATATGCAATCGCTTTCATAAATAGAAGAGAAGGAAGAATTTCCCGACTTATTTTATGAGGACATCATTACCCTGATGCCAGAACTAGAGGGGGAAAAGGTACAAAAAATTAATATCCTTCATGAACACAGATATAAAAATCCTTAACAAAATTTCCAAAAATAGTATCTAGGAATATACAAAAGGAATAATATACCAAGTGAGGTTTATTCCACAAATGTCAGATTGGTTTAATCTTTGAAAATAAATCAATATAATCCACAATATTAACAATCTCAAGAAGAAAAATCATATGCTCATACCAATTATTGCAGAAAAAGTACTTGACCACACTCAACATTTATTTACCATAAAAACCCTCAACACACTAGGAAAAGAAAGGAACTGTCTCAATCTGGTAAATAACATCTACACAATGCCTACAGCCAATATAATGGTGAAAGACTGAATGTTTTCCCCAAAGATTGAAAACAGGGCAAGGATGCCCACTCTTACGACTCCTATACAACTGATTTTGAGATTTGAGAGGGAGAAATTCATAAGGTGGCTCTCTTCTCACAACTTTGATTAGCATGTTTACTGAGCTGAATATATTCTCCTGTTCCATTCCTCCTTAACCGATACTGTTAAATGAATACTTAATGCAAAAATTGGCAATTCCAATGAACAAAATTTTGCTCAAGCAGTACAAATTACCATTCATAGAACATGCCATCTCGTTTTATTCCTACATATCTTTCACTAAGCACTCACTGCTAACTTTTCTTTTTATATGAATTTTATATGCAGCTTTTCTTGCCTCTACCCTACCTTCATTCTGTCAATAAATCCTTGCTTATTCTTTTAATTCAGCTCAGACTTCACCTTTAGAGAGGCCTTCCCTCAAAAAAGAAAATGTTTTTTCTCTTCTTTCTTGGATCTCGTGTTCTCTTGAGCACGTTTTCATAGTAACAGATCACAGCAGACAATAAGTATTATTATCAATGATGCTTCCATTTTCCATGAAGTGTCCATATTTTTGGCAGGAACACACTGCTTACTCATAGCTGTAGGAACTTGTTCATGATGATAGTTTCCAAAACTAAGCAAGTGTATAATAGACCTGCACATGAGTTCAGGAAATTGGTAGGAGGGCTCTTAGAAATTACTCAAATATTTTCTGATATCTTTGAGGGTACACCCTCAGATCAGCTTTTCTAAAGGTACTCAGTTTAAACCAGATATCTAAAGAGTATCCACATCTGTGATCCTTGTCTTGAAAATATAGGCTGTAGTGTCCAACGAAGTAATCAACAAATATGGGGATGAAGATATAGAAAATGAAAAGAAGAAAGTCCTGGAACTGCTGCAAACATTACAGAAAACCCCAGTGCTTCTTAAAGAACTGACAAAGGTAAAGTTATACAATGACTACTATTGCCCTGAGCTTTATTCACCTTTCCTGCCAAGAATTTATTGGTGATACTACGAAAGCAGTGCTGTTATGTGGGCTCTGTCTATATTTTGGTTTAAAAAAAAAAAGGAGGGTTAAAAAAAGAAGAGATCTGGTCGAACTGTCGACAGCAGTTCACAGGGGCCTGAGGTTATGGTTGTGGTTGATCTGTAATCAGTACTTCAATGTATTGTGGGTTTTTTTTTTTTAATTTTCTCAGATCTATTTTAAGTGTCCAGTTGTAAAAGCTGTAAGAAACATCTCCCTCGTAGTCAATAACTCAGAGTGCTTTGGGTTACTTGGATTAAATGGAGCCGGAAAAACCTCTGTATTCAAAATGTTGACTGGAGAGGAGACCACCACATCTGGAGCTGTGTTAATTAATGGCATTAGCATCACTGAAAATATCAGTAAGGTATTTTTCATCCTAGTCACTGGCTTGGTGCCTTGAGGGAGGAGTTAACCAGGCAAGTAGGTGGGAGACATGGAAGGGAAGCTAAAGGCATTGATGTATAAATATTCTTTTCTCTAAAATAACAGACTCCAGGGACAGTGGTATGCATAATGACTTATTGCATGTGGGGAGGCAAGTATTCTTTCTGGAAGAAGCCAAGTATGAGTGTCTGTAAATGAGTCAAACTAGAAATAGTGATTATCTATTCATAATTTTGGTTCTTCTTTATGGAGAGGGTGGGTGTACAATGTCTCTAGTTAGCCATCTTGAACCATTTCAACCAAGTCTATTTTATCTGATATATGTAGCTAATTGTTACCCTAGAACATGAAATAGTCTTACATATCAAAGTAAAAAATTAATCACTACATTTTATTCCTAAACTATACAAATTATAACACTTTAACTTTATTTACTATTTTTGGAACTTATGTTTAGTCATTGTCATGTATTTTAATTCTATTTTATAATTCTCACTAATATTATTACTTTATAGAGTCAATGTACATTGACATTTACTCATATGTTACCACTTTTTAACTTGGCTAAGTTATATATATGCATACAATATTTACATATTGTGTGTATATTACATATTTATATATATATGGCTTATCTGTGAGAGGGTTGGTCTGGTAGAAGTTACTTGGCCATTACTGGCAATGGAATCCTATGTGTTATTTTAATGTATAGGAATGGGTCTTTTCCAATAATATATGAATAGGCAACTTTATCCAACAAAAAAAAAAACTGTCCTGGTCACATAGTAGTATACAACAGATATATACTGAAAATTTCAGTTAAGGACATTAGTATTTAATTTTACTTCAGGGAGTTCCAGCTGTAAAGATTCTATAGACTAGAAAAAAGTAATTCTTGGTGAGAGTTCTGTGGGGATCAAACCTTCTTAATAGCATAAGCTAGAAAACTTTTAAGTTTTATATTTCTTCCATGTGATGTGTATGTTCAGTGGAATAGTTGACATGGGTCTAATGCTTATGATCACTGTCTTGATTCAGGTTTGGTCACGAATTGGCCATTGTCCTCAATCTGACTATGTGCTGAACCACATGACAGGTCGGGAATTACTGATCATGTATGCTAGGCTATGGGGGGTCCCTGAGCCAAGCATTTACAAATATGTGGAAGCCTTTTTGCATTCAGTGTACCTGAAAACCCATGCCGATGAGTTTGTCTACACATACAGGTAAGACATTATGCTGCTGCGATTATTAAGCTACCTATCTGTGTTTCTACTGTTTAAAATGAATGCCTGCAAAGTCCGTCTAAGCCCCCCTGGCACATAGAGGCAGTTACTGTGAATTAACCTAATGTCTTGTCAGGGTTCAGATATTAGGAATAAGGCAGATACCACTTGTGCAGGGTTAACCTCTTGCAGAAATGAGCTGTATGTAGCTTTTGCATTTCAAAAAAAAAGTACCTTCATCCCTATCTCCCTATGGCTTTTGTCTCCCCAAAACAAACATATTTCTTGAGTAATGATGCTGAAAAAAATTACAAAAAAATGTAATTTCAGTGAAAATGAGTTGATATGTATACTTGGACTTAAGCCTGCTACTTTGTTAGTCATATCAAATCAGCATTCTGGATGGATGAACTAGTTCTATCCTGTGAATTAATGACACGTATACTGTATCATTTTCTTTCTCCTCTACTTTCTGTCTCCTTTTTGACCATAAAGTGGAAAAAGCAAACGTAGGCTGTGTACTGCTATTGCCCTAATGGGAAACCCTTCAGTTGTCTTCTTGGATGAGCCATTAGCTGGCATGGACCCAATAGCCCGGCGCCTACTCTGGGACACAGTTACATGGATGTGTAAAACTGGTAAAGCTATCATCATAACTTCCCACAGGTATGACCCATTGAGAGGCTTGGTTGGAAGTTATAAGGTATTGAAATGGGAATAGGATGGAATTAGTTAGAGCCAGGAATATATGAGTCAGTGAATTTATCTAAGTATATGAGCTACAGAGGAGAGACTGTGGGTAGAGACTGAACCTGCTAAAGGAATCAGCCAAGAATCCTCATTTGAGTTCTGCAATCAAGAATTGAGAGAAGATAGGAAGTTAGGGAGCTGTTCCTATTGTGGATTTAGGCGTCACCTACTTTGAATTTTTAAATATCCTCTTCTCAGATATGACCTTACTGGTGATCATCTGCAATACCAAGGCTTCCAATTCCAAGCCTTATAATCCTGGCTGTGTTGGAAATACAGAATTTGTCCTCTGAAAGGGACTCTCTTCAGCTGTATCTCCTTTGTCCCCCCTAGCATGCAAGAATGTGAGGCCTTCTGTACTAGGCTGGCCATCATGGTAAAGGGGAGGTTGACATACCTAGGCAGCCCTCAGCACCTCAAGAACAAGTTTTGTAATATATATACTCTGACAGCAAAGATTAAGATTAATACAGATGAAGATAAAGTAGAGGAGTTCAAAGAATTCATCAAAACAACTTTCCCAGGTAACATACATTGGGCTTATTTGTGATAATTGTGTTAAGTCACATTTGTTGTTCTGCTGCATGTCCTCAATTTTTTTCAGTGAGTAATTGATGTTTATTGAGCATTTATATTAAGCTCCTTTTGAATAATTGAATAATTTTACTATGAACTTATCCCTGATTATGCAAAGAAGCTTTTGCAAAATGGCACTGGCTCTCACCAATCTCTTGTAGAAATCAACTAGCAAGATAAAACTGTTCATATGTTTTCATCTGGAGATAAATTATTGAGGGTAAATATTATTCATTCTTGATCATTCATTCAGGTCTCCTTCTTTTCAAGCATATATCCTTTGCCTTTTCCTGATCCCTGAATCAGACAATGCTTATGAAATACATACAGAAAAATACACTACCTTGTCTCCTTTCAAGGAAATAATCTGGATTTGTGACATAAAAATCAATCATTCTGCTTTTGTGTGCTAATTTCAGTAAATGCCCCTTTGTGCACAAGGTACAATAGCACAGTCATTTATAGCAAGCAATTTTTTATTTTTCTTCCCTCTACTTTATTCTCATCATTAAACAGAGATATGTAAAACTTTTAATAATTTTGGCTCGATTAGTCTCCACCTTGAATGGTCACTCTGTCAATAGTGTGGCGGCCATATTGTCAAGTCTCAAGATGAAAACCGTGGAGACTATAGCTATGGTGAAGCAAAAATGGTATTGGCCTGTACTAAAGAAGTGACAGCAAGAATGGAAAGGAGAAAATGGAGATATATATAGATACAGATAGATCAAAATGGGCAATTCAAGAGGAGAAACCACTGTGTGGGAAAGATAATTAATTCAGTATTAATTGTAATAATTATAAAGCACCTGTGAGATATTCAGATTAATATAGCCATTAGGCAGTTGAATATTCATTTAATAATATTTATGATATTTATGGAGCACTTACTGTATGCAGCATTGAAGATCCTGAGTTAACCATGCAAAGAATCGTATATACTGTGAGCTGGTCTAACATCCTACTCCACCTGAAGGGGAGAGAAGAGACAAAAAAGCTGAGAATAGACTTGTCCTGAAGGAGGTGAACACAATAGTTTGGTTGTGAAAGTATTGTCTCATACAATATGTCTAAATGTAAGGTTGCCAATTTGCCAACCTTTTCCTTTGAGCAAATTAGCTGTTTCAAATACAGCTTTCCCCATTTAAAGACAGCAGAAAGGAAAGGAACCAGCATGTGACCTACATATAAAGATTATCCAGAAAAGGAGGAAAGAAAAAAATATAGCACATGAAAGGTGACTTCAGTCTAAGATTAGGAATTGGAAGAAAATTTTAAGTAAATGCTTCTCCCTAATGGCAAAGAATTTAAGAGAAAAATGCCTTACTTTTTAAAAGACGATAAAGAAAAGAGTTCCTTTTTCTACAGCATGGCAGATTGTATTCTCAAATACGTACTGGAAAACATAAAGCTTTTTAATGATTTTCTTGCAATCAGAAAAAAAAAGTGAGATGAAATCCAAAGAACCATAACAACAGAAAAAATTATCAATCTGAAACCAGATAGAAATAAGGAAATGCAGAAGTTTGCTTGCCCTGAAGCAAATTCCAATACCAGTACTGATATGAGAGGTGAAACTCATTGCAAGGTGATTAGATTAACCTGAGATTCTCACATTAAGAATCTTCAAAAATGAACAGATCCTCTGGTTTCCAGTCCAGCATGTAAGAAGCTTAAAAGTTGCCACTCTGTCCTAACAACAAGTAAAAAACCTTAATAAACTAAAAAATCAACAATTCTTCTTAGATATATAAGAGAAGTGAGGTCACAGAGAAAACAATTGCCCCCAAAATTGGAAAGACTTGCAGGGAAATACAGAGAATCACAACTTATCTGAGTAAAAAACCCAAGAGCTGAAACCGCCATAAGAACTAGTGCCCATGTAAGGAAACCTGAACTGTAATTGATGAATTGATGGAGGCTCAGTATGGACAAATCTGAGAGACAAAAACTCCAGAGGGTCTAGTCATTATGGGGTAGTCCCACACTTTTACCTCTTGGAGCTCTACTAGGTTCTCGCGTGAATATTGGAGAAAAATCCCATTGTGATTCTGGCAGTGAGTGGGGGGACAAGTTTTTAAATATACCAGAGCATTCTTTTCTTCTTAACAAGGTCTACTCTCAGGAGAAACTATTTAGCCTAAGCCTAACCTGCTGGGGTATTATCAGAGCCTCACTGACCTGGGGACTAAACCCACTGACTCCAGCTCACTCTACCCAACCTGTCCTACCTAAAGGGAATGGGAGGGCTGAGAGGCACATGTGAAGTTCACAGTTCAGAAGCACAGACTGACTGTTAATCAAAGACAGAGACCTAATCATAGAACTGTAAAATGAGTCTCCTGAGGGGGTTTTATAGACCAATATCCCCTGTGAATATAGATGCAAAAGTCTTCAACAATATATTACCAAATAGAATCTAACAGCAAGACCAGGTGGGATCCATCTCAGGAATGCAAGGATTGCTCAACATAAGAAAAACAATCAGTGTAATAAATTAAATTACTAGAATGAAGGGGGGAAACCCACATGATCATCTTGATGCTGAAAAGCCATTTTACAAATCCAATAGCCTTTCATGATAAAAAAAAAAAAAAAACCTCAGAAACTAGGAATAGAGAGAGAATTACTCAACATAATAAAGGGCATTTATAAAAACACACATCTAACATCATTCATAGTGGAGAAAGTCTGAAAGCTTTCCCCCTTAAGATCAGGAACAAGACAAGGACCCCTGCTTTCACAGCTGCTATTCAACATTGCACTGGAAGTTCTATCCAGAGCAATTAAACAAGAAAAAGAAATAAAAGGCATCCAAATTTGAAAGGAAAAGGTAAAACTATCTTTAGTCACAGATGGCATGGTCCTATACATAGAAAATCCCAAATAATCTACAAGAAAACTATTAGAGCTAATAAATGAATTCAGCAAACTTGCAGGGTACAAGATCAACACACAAAAATCAGTTGTGTTACTGCATATCAGAATGAACAATCTGAAGAAGAAATTAAGAAAGCAATTTTACTTATAATAGCATCTAAAGAATTGAATACGTAGGAACAAATATAACCAAGGAGGTGAAAGACTTGTGCAATGACAATTACAAAATATTGCTGAAAGAAATTTGATGTAATGAAAATGAATGAAGTATAGCTATCCATGAAAACATGGATGAGTGAAAGGAGCTGGATAAAAAGAATACACACTGTATGGTTTCATTCATGTAAAGTACAGAGAAGTCAAAACCAAACTATAATGTTTAGGGTTCCATACTTAGGCAATAATGCTATAAATAATAGCAAATGCTTACCATAAAAATCAGTGGTTGTCTTTAAGGAGGAGGAAGTGGGTCTAAGTAACAGCACATCAGTGACTTCTAGAGTGCTGGGACTCAGTTATATGTTTGTTAACGTTATTGTAATTCACTAAGCTATATGTATGTTTGACATATTTCACAATAAAAAAGGTTTAAAATTTTAATTACTCATGGAGGCTATGTATGAACTTGTTACAAAAGAAAATCACTATTATAGACATATAGTTTATTTCTTTAAAATATTTTAATCCCAGTTATATTCCATTTGCAGTAATCTCCAAATGTGTGATGATAAATGTGAATACATTCTATCAATTAGGGATGGCTACAATATTCCTACCATAGTTTCAAAAGCCATGATATATAACTTCTCCAGTAAATGCTTTTACATATGTGTTTCATATACATGAATTTTCTCTTTCCTTCAGGAGGAAATGTGCCTAGTGATGAGACCAGTAGATGCACACACACACAACTGAAAGAAGAAACCATACCCAAATTTTATGAGCATAGTTTAGTTTCAGGACTATGTTTAGGAACAGAGTCTTATAAATCATTAGGGTTCATATAAGACTCAGGTTTTGCAAATGACTGTGTGAGATATCAAGTTTTCCATGCCTGAAGATGATTAGTCTACCTTCTGCAATTTTTACAAACTATAAGCAATAAGACCATATTTCACAAGGAAGTAAATCTATTGAAATATTAATATTTAAGGTCATGTATACTAAAGATTACAGCCTTTGGGATTGTGTCATCTTTTGTATTAACTGCATATATTTTCTTTTCCATTGGTATGGATTATTGGAATGGGAATTACTTGGTAATATTTTAAAACTCTTATCAAATACTGGGTCCCTCTCTGTTACTCACCAGTTAAAATCTTTCCTTTCTTAGGTAGCATGATAAACCAGGACTGTCAAGGGATTATTGGCTACTACATTCCCAGCAAGGAAATTCACTGGGGAAAGGTGATTGTAGAAATCAGACCCTTCTAACATTATGTATTAATAGGGGACTCCCAGGAAGGGATTCAAGCATGTGGAATGGGAGCCTGGCATTGGCAGAGGAGCAGAAACTTTAAGTTACTTTCCAGAGGCCTTTGTATAATACTTTAATTGATTGGGACTTCTGACCCTAAATTCTATTGTTATTCCATGCCCATCAAGAGAATGGGGATGGAGAACTGCCTCCTCTCCTCTGTTTTTCAGTCATCTTTTCCTTCTATTTTCTAACTTCTCCTTTCTGTATCTTTTTGTCCCTAAGCATAAACCTGGCAGGAGTTGGGGATGGTAGGGTGAGGAAAAGGTTTATCTGGGGATATTGTAATGGTAACTTCACCATTTTTTTTTTCCTGTTAAAGGTGTTTACTGTTTTGGAGGAAGCTAAAGTGCTATTTAATTTAGAAGACTATTCTATCCATCAGATAACACTGGAACAAATCTTCCTGACCTTTGCTAATACTGATAAAATGGAATATGATTTACTAATAAAGCTGCTATGAGATTCAGTTCCAACCAGTGATCCAGGCATATTTCTTTCTTTCTTTTAAATCTTCAAAAATCGATAATGTTTAGAAACTATAAGTAAATGGGCTCAAGAAAAAATAGAAAGTTTGAACTGATTAATAACTATTTTTTTAAAAAATGGAAATACTAATCAAAAATGTATCCCACCTCCACCCCCCACAAATGGGCCTTATGAGTTTTAACTACTTTTAATGAATCTCTATTTTTCACAAGTCTTTCCAGAGAATATAAAAACTGCAACAATTGTCAGACTCATTTTATGAGAGCATATAACCTTGATACTGTAGGGGAAGTAAATGTCTCCTCTGTCTTCTCAGGGTTTCCAGCTGGGCTGAAGACTAAAACTGACATAAGCCAGATTAACGGGAGGAAAGCATACAAAATTTATTTAGTAATTTTTACACACACATGGGAGCCCTCACAAGCAAAATGAAGACCCAAGAAGCAGTTAGAGCCAAATACATATATAAGGTTGGACAAACAGTAGTCAATTTTGAAGATTTTATTTTTTAAAAGACAGTGTCTTGCTATGTCATCTATGGTGAGAGCATAGTTTACCGAGCCTCAAACTCCTGGGCTTAAGAGATCCTCCCACCCCAGCCTCCGGAGTAGCTGGGACTATAAGCTTGAGCCACTGCACCCAGCTAGAGTAGTTAATTGTGAAAACATGACAAGACAAAGGCATTTTGGGGCTATGGCAGTTAATTGTGGGAAAGTGATTAGGAAACTTAGTTTAACAAAGTTTGTACAGATTTTTTTCAGCCCTGATTCCCCATCTCTGGTGATAAGAATATCTATCTTTCAGGTGTTAAACTAAGGCACATTAAAATTTTAAAGAGTTTATTTGAGCAGACAACAATGCCTGAATTGGGCAGCTCCAGACCACAGGCAGTTTGGGGCTCTGATGAATGGGCACAAGGGGAAGACTTTCATAGGATGAATGCAGAGGCTAGGCAAAGAAAATATTTGATTGGTTAAAATTAAGCAGTAGACTTATTTAGATCATTCCAGTGGAAAGTCCCTAGTTAGAGGTTACTTGGCAGTTTTTGATTGGTTAAGCTTAAGTTTCATTTTATTATTTATATTGAGTTTGGTTTTGGTTTGCTTACATAGGAACCCAGGGCACTGGAGCCACCTCAACCTAATGGCCTCCCAATTAATTATTTTAACACAGGGAGGGCACCTTTCACACTGGAGTTTTATCTCCTGCTTTCAGGAAAAAAAGGAATGTGAGAGTGCTCTTCCTCCATTTGCTATTTTTCCAAGTGCCTTTGACTCAAAATAATCAATATGCCAAAGTGGCATATTTGGGGGATATTTTGATTCCCTATAATACCAAAACTGGGTAAGAATAATTCAAGAAAAACTATTTTAGTTGCATCTCATTTATGAACCTACATTTGGACAGTTAGCTTTTTTTTATTTTTATTTTTTTTATTTCAGCATAATATGGGGGTACAAAATGTTTAGGTTACATACATTGCCTTTGCCCCACCCGAGTCAGAGCTTCAAGTGTGTCCATCCCCCAGACAGTGCATACAGGTAGCTTTTTAAACCTTCCATGTATGCAGCATCATCCCAACATTTCATCATTACACACCTGATTAGTTCCATTTTTTTCTGATATACTGTATCTTCCTATTTCTTTTTACCCTCCTTTTGCTACAGTAAAACCTCAATTAACTTTCTAGGCAAGAGGTGGAAGTAAGGTTTCTGAGAAATCACCTGGCTGAAAATGTCTTTATTTTTCCTTCACATTGGAGGTACAGAGTGCCCAGGTCTGGAATTCTACTTACAGTATTATATCCTCTCAGATCATTGAGGACATTGTTCACTATCTACTAGCATCCAGCATTTCTTTACAAGTAAACAGGTCCCACTCCAAACATAAACACCCACCTCTCCCCTCATCCCAAGAAAATGTTTTCTCTTTATTGCTGGGATTCTACAGTTCATGAGGATGAGTCTTGGTGTAGGTCTTGTTTCATTGGTCCTGTCGCCCAACAGACTCTTTCAAACTCAAGTCTTCCTTGCACTTCTTCCTTTATTTATTTAATAATTGCTCCCCTCCATTTTTTCCTGTTCTCGTCTACATTTATTGTTATTCAAATACAGGATCTCCTGCATTGGTCACCTAACTCCCTATATCTTTTCCCATATTTCCCTTTTCTTTACTTTTTTCCACATTCTCAGAGAATTCCTCCATTTTGCCTTCTAGCCCTTATCTTGATTTTGTTTTAGTAAGCAATGGTATTTTTAATTTCAAAGTGGTCTTGCCCTCCCCCCCATTGCTCCTTTTAAAAAAGCATCCTCTAGTTGTATGCATTGCTGTCTTTTCTAATGCCTGAGGATTCTATGCTTAGAGTTGGCTGGAAGCTGTGCCCTACCTGACTAGCACAACTATTCTAGACACTTTAGATTTTTCCTCTTATTTTTAGGTCTCCAAATCACATGCCAGCTCGAAGACCGAGGCCTCTCAAACCTTCGCCTGCTCCACTGATACCTGCACCCATTTCTTTCCTGTGCCCTTGTGTATACATGATAGGCAGCCAATTTGTCATGCTTTCATTTGTCAACACGCTTCCATCCACCAGCCATTTGTTGAAATCTTTCATATGGCTCACCCACTGATGACCCTCGCCATTTTTCTTGTTAGGGGTTATTTCTATGCATTTTAGGGAAAGGAAGGCACCATGTCCTCCTGAATCCAAAGACTGAAGATTTAAGCTAAAGTTGCGGGGGGAGGGAGGGACCACAAGAACTAACTTAATCTCCAAAATATCTGGAGGTGATAAACCTAAGAGCATAAATTAATTGAAGGGGAGCAGGTCGTGTTACGAGCTGCAGAGGGATGAAGACGGCGCGCGTGGGAAGCCGAGGCATCCAGCCACACATTCGAGGGCCCGAGGGGAACGGGGGGGACAAAGTAGAAAAGGGAGGCAGGGCGGTAATCGCTGGGGAGGCCCGCGGAGGGGCGAAGCGGGTAGTGAGGGGCCAGCTTCAGGGCCCAGCCACACGTGCGCGGGGGAAGGGGGGCTGAAGGTGCCAGACGAACGTGGCAGGAGGCTGTGGAGGTGGGGGACACGCTCGAGGAGTGGGCTGAGGAGGAGGGGGACCCAAGCCAGGAGGGGCTGAAGGGGGAACACCTATGTGGAGGGAGCTACGGAGATAGGGGCACACGCCGGCGGCTGAAGATTGAGGTGTCCACACGTACTTTGGGAGGAAGCTGTGGAGGTGGGAGAAATGCGTGGGGAGGGGCTGAGGGGCGGGACGCATGCGCATGGGTTTGGGGAAGCCAGCGGCGGGTGGGTTCTGGCGGCGGCCACCTGTGTGGAGAGAGGGAGGACATTGGGCGGGAATCACCATTGGGCGCAGGCCTTGCAACTCCGGCGTGTCCCGCACCGGTCCAGGCAGTGGCAGTTTGTGGGACCGAGAAAGGAGCCAGCGGCCTCGCCAAGTTCTTAGGGCAAGACGGACGTGGTGGCGGCGGCTTCGACCAGTCCTGTGAGTGTCCGCCGGCTCCTGGCCTGCGCTGCCTCCCACGCATCCACTCTGTCTCGGTGCAGTCAGGGCCCCAGCTTGCTGAAAGCCCGACGGCGTCCGAAGCTGCGTGCAAAAGTATTTCCGTCTAGCTTTGTAAAACCTTTGGTTGATTTTTGAGGAAATTTTGAAATGATTTTTTTTCCCCTTTACCCAGTACAGGTGTGAAGTCCCTTTAAGAATACCTTATAATTTGATTCATGCATAACATTATCCTGTTTGTGTATTGTTTAAGTATTAAATCGTAGTTTCTGCATGCAGTAACTACAAATTATTTTATTTTAAACAACTTGTGTTTAAAATGGAATTTTAAAATACATTAAGACTTAAGGAATCTGGGAGCTTTTAGGTTTTTCCAGTTTATTAGGTGCTTTTTGAAAACCAACATTTCTATTAAAGGATACAAATTGTAGTAGTTCTGAATTGAACATCTCCCGTAGTGTCAAATGGAGGATAAAATATTTGTGGGACCTTATTGTCTTTACCGCCAGGACCTAGCATTGTCCCTGGCTCATTTAACAAATGTTTTTGAATGGGAGAAGGTTATTTAAAACAAACCTGTCTTGTGAAACTGTTGACACCCATCCTGCCCACTATTTCACCTCCTCTCATCTTTAGAAGCTTCAGCAGTCACACTTGCCTAGAAGGCTGTCTATAAATACACCTGGCCAAATCCCACCCCTAAAGCTTCTCTTTCATGAAGTCTTTGATTGGAATCCAGAATCTATATTTTAACCAACCATGTGATTCTTATACAAAGCCAAAATAAAGAATTTATCTCAAACTGGGATTTCAGAGGTATACTATCAAAGGAAAAGTTCAACAACTAAACTTCAAGAACTAGGATAGCAGTGAGGATTTTGTGCACTAAAGCACAGCAGCCTTTCTCAAGTGCGCTCTCTATGTCAGCTTAATTTCTTCTACTACTTTTAGTCCTTTTTTACCCAGTGGGATGTTGCTGCCCCTGGGTTTGAGACTCACATCATCACATTTTATCATCAGAGAGAACTTTACTCCACTCAAATTAGAAAATGTCTAGAAAGATTCTGATTGGTCTTGCTGAGGTCACTTTGACCACACACAAAAAAAGATGTTAGCCTCCATTTAGAGCTCATGTCTAGAATGAGAGATTAGTTCACCAAAGAGCTACCAACATACAGTTTATAGATTGTTGTATGGGGAGCCTATTTTCTAATTTGCCTGTGTCATATAAGCCAGCAGAATATTAAGTTTCCCAATAGTAATAATACTCTAATATTGAATACTTAAAACGTAAGAACTGTATTAAGCATTTTATATGTGTAAACTCAATTCTTCAAACAACTCAGTTAAATAGGTATTTTTATCCCCATTTTACAGATGAGAAAACAGGCAAAAAGAGGTTGTGTGACATATCCTCAATCACACAGGTGAAAAATAGTATACCGGAATTTAAACTAGTTAATCTGGTACCTTGCAGAGGGGTTAAGAACATACTGTTTCTCAAAAGAAGGAAATTGCTGTTCCCATAAGCTTGTAGTTCTCAATTAGGGGCAGTTTTGTCCCCCAAAGGACATTTGGCAATACCCGGAGACATTTTTGGTTGTCACAGCTAGAGGGGGTAGGGAGTGTGCTTCTGGCACCTAAAGGTCAGTGGCCAGGAATGCCCAGGAACATTCGACAATACACAGCCCAGCACAACAAAGAATCACTTAGTCTAAGTGTCAGTAGTGCTGAGGATGAGAAACCCAGCCCTAAGAGAAAAGAGTTATTAGCCTGACAGGGTATCTTTTTTTTTTATTGTTAACATTCTTAAGATTGATCCTCATTATCCTGGCGTACGTGTGAATTTCCTGGGGAGCTTTCTAAAGTTATGCAAGCCTTCACCGAAATTCTTACTCTTTTTTTTTCCACCCCAACACTTTTCAAATATATCTCACACTTAAGGACTTCACTACTGAAATGATTCTCAGGAGGGTCAGGTGATGAACAAGGATGGGGAGGAGGTGGTGTGGTATTTTAATCTGCAGCAGAGTTTTTAAATGAAACAATAATAATTAATTATTTCAACCTCCTTCTCTACATTTAGCAGCAGTGTTCTAACAACACAGTTTGTGTGTCGACTGGTTTTCCAGCTTCCTTCTGCCTGCCTTCCAAGTGGTTAAATAAACAATTTTAGGTAGCCTCTAACTTATTAACCACCCATTGCAACCATGAGGACAGAATGAAGCTGTGTAAAAACTGACACTGTTTCAAGAAGATGCCTAGGATACTGCCCAAATTTATGGTTCTCCAGCAACATCACTGGGTAGCTTTTTGTTAGTTTTTGAGGGTTCTTTTAAAATGTTTTTACTTTACTGAAGATTTATATTACTCTTTTTGGAAACACAAATTTGGAAGGGTAAGCCCTTCATAGGTTAGTTCAATCAAGTCACTGTTCTCCCAACGCTTACTGAGATTAATTCCCTTATCAGGATGCAAGGTTGCTGGAGTTTTGTTATTTGTCTGTTTTTTTAGATGGGTAGAAGTGAAACATTAAAAAGTGGAGAGAGGGTAAAATATGTCTGGATGAAGAGCCAAGAAGGGGAATGAAATCATGAGATTTTATACAGCCTGCAGTGCTCAGAGCCTTTCACTGACAAATAAGAGAAAGGTGTAAAATGGTGGTGTATGGTACCAAAAACAAAACATATTCAAAAACTTTTACGGGGAAAAATGATGAAATTGGCAAGAATAAAACATATTTTGGAAAAATGTGTCTGGCATAGCTTATTATGTAACTGTTTTTATAATTCCGGGTGTGTTTTCAAGATACTATTACTAGCATATATAAAGATGAAGTAGCAGTAATGGAGAAGGTAGCATAGATGTAGGAAACCTTTTGAAAAAAAATGGCAGAACTTAGTAGCAGGCTTAGTGGGGAATGAATGATTAAACAACAGCTACATGGATCTGATCTTGGGGGGAGCAATTAACAGCATTGAGGAAGTTGGGAAAGGGAATTTGCAAAGATTTTGTCAGCTTTTTTATAAACTAGGTTGTGCCTTAACAGCTTTTTCTTTTCCCAAAGACTTGTTAATAAGCATCTAAATGTCACTCAAACTGACATTGTTTAAAAATCTGGATAAGATCTGTAGACCAGGGTTATCCTGGAGAATCCAGGATACAAGGGTCACCATATCTGTAAAAGATTCTACCCTCCCACCACAGCCACCAGATTGAATGGTAGGTATATCGAATCTTTGCCATAGGCAACTCAACAAAATTTTCAGTGTGCACTTTCTTCAGGCACTGTGCTTGATGCTAGAGATACTTAGATAAAGAAGATATTCTCCCTGCCTAGGACTTTATAGTCTACTGCCTATAACTGAGGAAGAGCATATATAGATACAAAAAATAGCATGTTGTATTTCAAGACATTTTTTCTTAAGCAATCTCTAACAGAAAAAGCAGCCTCAAAACATGCTTGGAAATTTTCCAGTGGACTATGAAATGTGATTATGAAAACATATCATGCCAGTTCAGCAATGGCAGCAGAATTAGATGTGCCGTACATAAAAGTTACCTATTTCATAGCAGAAAAATGATACGAGCATGTGCGTAAGGAGAGATTCATTCACTTATTATTTTTAAAAATATTTATTGAGTGCATACTCTATGCCAGACACTGCTTAACACTGAAAATGGGGTGAAAAACTAGACAGAAGAGGTACCAGCTCTCATAGATTTCATTTTAGTAACCATGATAATAGACAAACAAGATACTCACAGGTAGATAAATGCTACAAAGGAAATAAGTAATAAGAGTAATGAAGGGTAAGCTAGTCTTGGAAATCGAAAGCAAACCTGAGTTTGGGATGGTCCTACTACAGACACTGCAAACATACTATCCCTCAAAATATTTCCAGCTATTCCTGTAAAGGTAAATATTCCTTAGCAGCTAGTTTGAGCCAGAATTATAGCTCAAGCCCATGTAACGTGTAATCATTGGAAATTTTGTAATTTCTCTTTAATGCATACCACTGAATTTCCTACATTTTCCCTTTATTAAGAATAGATCAGATTTTGTTGTACAGGTCTTATGTTATACAAAAGATACCAGAAGAATGAAAACAAAATTAGGATTTGGTTGTTTATTTTTATTTTGGTGAACAAAGGCAGGAAGATTATTAACTTCAATCTAGCATCTTGAATTGAGATAGATAAAGCTTCTACCAGTTTATCTTTAAGATATGTTGGACAGATAGAACAATGAGCTCTCCATACTATTAAGTTAAGAGATGATACACATACCTGATATGGATAGGAATTAGGGAAAACCCTTTGGAGAAAGCCCATGCTAGGATTTTAGTAAGTAGGTATTAGCCATTAAGCAAGAGATGGTGGGAGAGGGTAGGAGCCAGAAATTCCTGGCAGAAATGAAAACCTGTACAAAGGGAAAAAGGTAAGCAAATTTGACATATTCAAAGAAATATAGGTAATGCAGTATAACAGAACCAAAGATGATATTCAGAGCTATAGTGATTCCAAGCAACAAGAAGAGAAGGGAGCTGAGGTAGAGATTATATAAAGATTGTTAGAATTAAGATTAACGAACTCTGGTGGCTATGATAAGGAGGGGCTTATCCATATAGGCTTAAAAATAGACCAAGATGGAAGAATTTGGAGGGAAAAGAGGAAAACTGAGGCATTTTGTCAAATGTGAGGTCAATAAATGACAGTGATAGGGAGATAGGGTATGAAGTAATAAAAATTAACCTAAATAAAAGTTTTTGCTGTTATATTGTTTTATCCTGACAAGAAGGTAGAAATGCAATAATGGGAAGCCTAAAGTTTAGTGTAAGGATTTCTAATATGGGACAGTCCATCCTCTACTCTTACCCTCTGCCTTAGTCCTTTCAGACTGCTAAAACAAAGTGCCATAAACTAGGTAGCTTAAACAGAAATTTATTTCTCACAGTTCTGAAGGCTGGGAGGTCCAAGATCAAGGTGCTGGCAGATTTGGTGTCAAATTAGGGTTCAATTTCTGGTTAATGGATGGTACCGTTTCACTGCATCCTCACTTGGTGGAAGGCAAACAAGCTCCCTTGGGCCTCTTTTATAAGGGCACTAATACCATTGATGAGGGCTTTGCCTCTGGGGAGGGGATTCACAATCCCTTAATCCTCCCCCTCCTAATACCATTGCCTTGGGGATTAGGATTTGAACATATGAATTTTTGGGGACACAAACATTTAGACCATAGCAGTTGGTAATATTTTTAAATCAACATGTTACACATAAGAAGGATTTCTAGCTTCTCTTAAGGCCTGGTAATAAGACCTGGTAATACTGGATCTGAATTCCTGCGTGGGAACAGTTGGCTAGGACTACGTGGTGGCTACTTCCCCTAAATGAGTCATTACTCTTCATTTCCCCACATTCCATTACTCATTTCATACCTGGCCACTCCATCCCTGTACTTTCTTATATCCTGTAAGTTTTTGAGTTTTCTATATAGCCTATACTTTACCAGAAAGTAGGACACTTTCAGGAAAGCAAGATACCTTAATTTTGAATAGGTATATTACAATTTTTTTAATATTCATCTCAAATCTGTCTCTCCTAACTTGAAACCATAAGTATACCATCATTGTAATTCTTCCTCAGCATGACAACCCTTTCTTACAGCTTCAAATATTTGAAGGTGGCTCTTATATCCCCCAAGTTTTCTCTTCCATCAAACTTACTGTTTATGCCACTCATGTGGACGCACTTTGACACATACTATCTCAATTTATTATCCTAGTATTTCCTGGTGTGTATGAGAGGAAAAGAGAGACAGAGACAGATGGAGACAGACAGACATGTTCTTCCCAGTAATATTATAAAGTACTTTGCATAACATGTGGTCCATAGCGTGTGCTCAGTAAATACTTATACCTTGGAGTTGAGCTGAACTCCAATTGGAGATTTACTGTAGTATTCCCCACTAATAGGCAGAGCTACATGTGATCCATAGTGGCAAAAGAAAGCAGGGAGGAGCAAAACTTGCTCAAATAAAAAGGGGCTCCATCTAAGTTCTCAGTACCTGAAATGTCCTTCAGATAAACAATGGGTAGCATTTTCTCTTTCAGTCTAACCCCTTGCCTTGGATCCATTACTTCCATATGTTCTCTTGTTTCAGATTCGTCAACAAATCGGCTACTGCCCCCCACGTGACCCCTTGCTGGAACACTTACCAGGGTGTGAGATGCTGGCTTCCCATGCCCGTCTGTGGGGAGTTCCTGAACAGTATATTCCTGTTTGTGTTAAAAACATACTAAGTTCACTTCTCCTGGATGCCTTTGCATGTGACCTCATTGAAACCTTCAGGTAAGGCTATGCCTTGCCAGCGTGGCTTTTCCCATATCTATTATAATTTGAAGAAGAACTTGTTCTGGGCAAGGAGGACACTCCTCAACAAAAGAGGATTCCCAACTGTGAGAACTAGTCTAACCTGATCAGCACCTTTTATAGCCTTCACTCATTTTTAGAACGTATTTCTCTATGGCTCTGGGATCCTCTGCCAGCCTATCATGAGCAGTCTTAGGTTCAACTAATACTCACCTCACAAGACTATCATAGGACCAGTCCACTCAAAGAGATATAGGACAGGAAATGCAGCATGCCAGGGCTGCATCAGGTGCTGTTCTCCTGCAAGTCCTTGCAGCTTAACTCAGGCACAGAAGACAGAATCCACATCGCATAGGTGTGGGGACCTCACTGGCTTAGAAGCTTCATGTCCCACAGGAGCCCCTATCTCTTACAGCACAATTCCATAGAGACTTCCAGAGTCCCCACAAGAGATAGGCCCAATTACAAATGACAGAGGTGAGTCACTGAACTCAAGGAAGCCCAAAGTATGGCTTCTTTGTCAGGTGTTTATAGTCCTCCCTGTCCAGCTATAATTCATCAGTCAGGATTTATTTTTATCATAAACAATTTTATCATAATTCATTTTTTCTTCTGATTTTCAAAGAAATTAAAAATTTCTGCAAGTATTGTGGGCCCTAGGCACTGTGCTTACTGCAGACCCTGTTAAAATACGTGTGCCAGGAAATGGTCCTCATTCTACCCTATCCCTCTCAAAGTGTCTCTTTCACTTTCTCAGACAGCTCCCTAACATATGAGCACCAAAGGATGGTTCATTACCGTATACCCAGCTGTAAGCTTATCTGGGGAAAGGTGAGTGTGGTACCAGGCCCTCCTAGAACCATAGGAGGTATTTGACCCAGAGTTGGTAGATGATATGGAGCATTCAAATTCAGGCACCTGAGAGATTTTGGTCAAACCTAGCTCCATCAGGGACCATTGCTAGGTCTGTAGTCTATTCTTCCCTTTATTTACTTTATAAAGCCAGTATAGTTTCCTCCCAGCTCTCACCATAGTAATTTTATAAGACATGTCTCAGCCTTAAATTATTTTTGCCTATTAGAAGTTATTTATAATTTGGGGGCAAAGATAGAAGAATTCTGTGTCAGCAGGTGGGAGGTTTATAAAATCACAGTATCTTGGGAAACTGACATTAACACGGAGGTACATAGGCAAAACTTTTCCTCTCTAATTGGGATTTATTAGCTTCAAAGGGAGTCTCCAGGTCCATACAAGGGGAGGATAAACAGAACCACCTTCTCCCCATTAACACAGTATTGTTCTCCACTTGTCTCTGTGAGGGGCTTTGATAACAGTGATTTCTTCTGCTGCCCCAAAGGTATTTGGTATCTTGGAGTCATTAAAAGATGAATATGGACTAGAAGATTATTCCATTAGATCACACTGGAGCAAGTATTCCTGAGGTTTGCCTGAAGAGAGATTTAAAAATAAAAACAAAATTATAAAGATAATTGAAGAGTGGTTCCAACCACCATCTCACACCTCCTCACCAGCCTTCAGCCTATAACTGATAACATAGTGACAATACTTCTAGATATGTGTGTATATATGTGCTTTGATATATATGTAATAAAGTGTTCCCTGGGAATAAAATAATTATTTTTAAAGAAGTTTCGTAATTTTATTTTGAGAACTAAAGCAAGGCCTCATGCATGGAAAATGCCCCTCAGATGTATGGGAGATGTAAAAGGAGAAATAGTTCTGAGCTATTTCAGCAGCATCTCCATGATTTTTATTTCAGAGCCAGGTCAGAAGATAGGAAGAAAGAAAAGAAAAAAAAAGAAACCTGAGTTCCGAGGGACAAATACATCTAGCAATCAAAGTCTCCTACAGGACAGCATTTGGAAGGTTAATCTAAGAGCAAAAATGGGGACATTGCTCACTGCATAGAACAAAGGTTCACAAACCTGTTAAAAGAGCAGATGATGAACCTACTTCCAGATTCTGATTCAGTAGAACTACCCTGGGGCTCAGACATAAGCATCTTTCACAGGCACCCAGGATGATTACGATGCAGATGATACAAAGAGACCACATGTTACAAAACATTCCAGTGGTGTATATGGATATTCCTAGGGAACTTGGTAAGATGTAGATGCCCTGGCCTTCCCTCAAACCCAATAAATAAGAGTGTAGAGGAATAGGACCAAGGCATCTTTTTTAACAAGCTTTCTGAGAGATTGTGATAAACTACTGTCTTATAGTTAGGGTGACTGCCCCCCTGTTTAACAACTTTATTGAAGTATAATGTATGTATCATATAATTCATCTGTTACAATTCCATGATTTTTAGTAAATTTGCCAAATGATACAGCCATTAGTTCAGTTTTAAAACATTTCCATCACCCCAATAAGATCCCTCATGTCCATTTAGTTAGTCCCTGTTACCACCACCAGACCTAGGCAACCACTAATCTTTCTCTATAAACCTGACTTTTCTGAACATTTCATTTAAATGGAATTATACAGTATATGGGTTTTTTTCTATCAAGATTCTTTCACTTAGTATAATGTTGATGCGGCTTATACTAGTTTCCTATTGCTGCAGTAACAAATTACCACAGATTTAGTGGCTTCAAACAACACAAAACTTTCATCTTAAAATACTGAAGGTCATTACAGGCGAAGACATTATTTATATCACTATTTCATTCCTGTACTATAAGCTCCTTTATAGTGGGAATTACATCTTATTTGTTAGCCAATGCGATAAATACATGGGCTCATGTAATTGAAAAAAAAAAATACTGGAGGTCAGAAGTCTAAAATGGGACTTGTGGGGCTAAAATCAAGGTGTCAGCAGAGCTGTGTTTCTTCTGGAGGTTCTAGGGGAGAATCTGTTCCTTGTTTTTCTAGCTTCTAGAGGCTACCCACGTTCCTTGTCTCTGACTTCTGCTTCTGTTGTCCCTCCTATAAGGACCCTTGTGATTACATTGGGTCCACCAGGACAATCTCAAGATCCTTAACTTAATCACATCTGTAAAGTCCCTTTTTCTGTGTAACATATTCACAGGTTCCAGACATGGATATGGATATCTTTGGGGCCCCTTATTTTGCCTACACAAGGTTCATCCATGTTATAGCATGTATAAGGATTTTGTTCTTTTTTATTGCTGAATAGTATTCACTTGTATGGATATACTACATTTTGTTTATCCTTTCACCAGTTGATGGATAATGTGGTGTTTGCACTTTTTGGCTGTTATGAATAATGCTGCTGTGAACATTCACATGCAAGCCCTTGTGTGGACGTGTTTTCGATTCTCTTCTCTATCTAAAGGGTGGAATTGCTGGGCCATATGGTTCCAGCTTATTTTATTTTGGTTAAATGCTAATAGTTCTCCCCTTTACTCTCAAAATTGTCTCAGTTGGTATAATAAATTATATCGTCACCCTAGTTATAGTAGCTTATCGACCAGAGGGTGTATCAATCCATGTAGTCCCACCTCCTGCCCCCAAAATGTTCATCTAAGCAGAACGAGCAATATTAATTATAAACATGATTTAGAAGCATGAGGAGTAACTCCAGTTCTTAGCTCAGGAAGCTTTCCAAATGTAGAGATATTTAAAAACTAAGTGAAAATTTAAAAAAACAAAAAACCCAGCAAGTGTTAAAGGATGGAGGGCAGGAAGGTAAGGAAAGGCTGGAATTGCACTGGGTGTCAAAAAAAGAAAAGGAAGGGAAAGCAACTAGAAGTCTAAGTTTGGTGCTTGAATATTTCTGTGCTCACACGTCTGTGAAATTCCCACATCAAAAAGGACAGGAAAGCAGCAACTGGTAATGGAGAACAGACAGGTACAAGTAAGTAAGCTGAATCCAAAATCTAGGATGAATTCAGTAAAAGTAGGTGATAGGGTTGAAAGTTCTGAACCTAAAAATTACTGCAAGTTTTCTATCCTGTTTCTGTACTTCCTTTGTGTGAGAACAGGCAAGAATTTAAAGATATATCTTCCTGGTATGTCCTTACTACTCTAGAGGCAGAGGCTAGGCCAGCTGTTCCCAAACTTTACTGTGTGCTAGAATCACATGGGGGCATTTGTTTAAAATGAAGATTCCTAGATTCCAAACCTTGAAGATTTTGTTTCAATCAGTGCAGTGTGTAATCTAGGAATCTGCATTTTAAGAAGTACCCCATATAATTCTGATGCAAGTGAGTCATGTTTGGCTTTGGGGGAAAAAAAATGGGCAAGGCCTTCCAGCAGATTCTTACAAATTAGTGTTTGCAACTTAAAAAGTATTAGAAACGAATTTTTTCTGACATTAGTACAAAATACCACCAGGTTACAGCATACCTTCAGTCATGTTGCCATTCAAACAAGACTTACCCTAAAGCCTTAGTGAACAGATGATAATTTCTTCCTTTATATCCTAAACTTACCAGTGTAGAGACCTCCTTGTCAAAATAGCTGTCCCTACTTGAATCTCAAAATAATTTAAAATAAGACCAGCCTAACTCGCTTATAAAATTTTAGATTTTATTGATATCATGAAGCCTAACTGAACATCATAAGAACTACAGCATGGATATCTTCTAGACTTGCTCCAAATGTTCATTCTGAACAAGGTGTTAATCCTGAAGTCCCTTCCTTTTTTTTTTTTTTCTTTTTTTTTTTTTGGAGACAGAGTCTCACTCCGTTGCTTGGGCTAGAGTGCCATGGCGTCAGCCTAGCTCACAGCAACCTCAAACTCCTGGGCTCAAGCAATCCTTCTGCCTCAACCTCCTGAGTAGCTGGGACTACAGGCATGCGCCACCATGCCCAGATAATTTTTTCTATATATTTTTAGTTGCCCAGCTAATTTCTTCCTATTTTTAGTAGAGATGGCGTCTTGCTCTTGCTCAGGCTGGTCTCGAACTCCTGACATCAAGCGATCCTCCCGCCTCAGCCTCCCAGAGTGCTAGGATTACAGGCATGAGCCACTGCACCCAGCCCCTTCCTTTCTTATTTTTGCAATCTTATGACACAAATGATGTCACTTGGATTCTCCCCTTCATATCTGATATCAACTGATGAAATGTACATCACTTTCCTAAGTACTCAGATTATCAGAAGGAATTTCAATTTAAGCAACCAGCTTAAACCCTCCACTGTATGATTTGAGTGTCCTTCCCAGGGACTGCAAACAACTGAGCAGATGGGATGAGGAGGCTATGCACAGCAAAGTCTTTTCTCCTCCGAGGAGAGCACACACCAGCCCTGGTGGTAGCTTCATAATAGTTTTTCCCATCAAGCAAAAGGAAGGGTCCTCTCCGAAAGAAAAATATAGCAGGGAAGCAGAAGGAAGCCCTTACTGAAGAGCCATGGTTTTTGGGGCTATGTTAACACAGAAGCCTTTTGTATGCCTCACTTAATCATGGGAAGTCTACTATTTCTACAAGTCCCTGTCATCTCTTGGTAAGTGAGATGTGAGATCAATAGTTGTTCTGTAATTCTTTGCCCATTTATAAAGCCTTCATTTTTTCAAATGGGGTGTGTGTGTGTGTGTGTGTGTCCCACATACTCAGAGAAAAGTGAAAGTTTTTAAGACAAAAAGGATGTGTTTGTTTTAATCTAATAGGAAATGCACCAATCCAAGAGAAAACGGGGGAATAAACATTAACTGGAGTAGCTTTGACTTCAGATCTTGACCTAAGTGAGGTGTCAAAAATAACCATGGACTGGGTATGGTGGCTCACGCCTATAATCCTAGCACTTTTAGGAGGCTGGGGTTGGGGGGTGGGGATCACTTGAGGCCAGGAGTTTGAAACCAGCCTAGGCAACATAGTGAGACCCTGTCTCTACAAAAAATTTTAAAAATTAGCCAGGCATGGTGGCACACACCTGTAGTCCTAGCTACTTGGGAGGCTGAGGCAGTAGGATCACTTGAGCCCAGGAGTTTGAGTCTGCAGTGAGCTATGATCATGCCTACACTCCAGCCTGGGCGACAGAGCAGACCCTGTCTCAAAAATTAATAAAAAAATAAAAACCATGCTCCCTCATGTATGATTGAAGCCATCTTAAATATATTTATAAGTCATAGTTCTCTCCATTAAGAAACTTAAAATCAAACAAAGAAAAGAAAAATGTTGATTATGGTTGAAACTGTAATAGGTAAATAGGAGTTTATTAGACTAGCCTTTCAACTTGTTTATGTCTAAAAATTCCAGTAATGTTTTTTCTTTACTTAAGTGAGATAAAGTATGAATTCAAATTAATTATCAGTGCAAGGCACTAAAGCTCAGAGAAGGGTGAGTAAACCCCAGGCTAATGTGGCCAGGGAAGATTTCATCAAAGATCATATTTGACTGGATAGGATTCTGAGAGGAGTTGGGAAGGAAATGCCAACATCAGAATTATGGATTAGGGGGATCATGATTAATGCCTCTGGCCCTAACATGGGAAGATAATGTTGTTCCCAAGTATAAACTCTAACCACTTTTCTCTGGTCTTTTTTGCCTCCACTATAGCCTCCTTCTCCCACTCCACCTCCGGGTAGGGAGTTGGGCTCCATGGAGGAGTCACACTTGACTCCACATTAATGAAACTAACAATTAGAACTTTCCAGCAATGCATTCATCTGGTCTTCCATGTCTACTGTCTTCCTGTCTGCTTGTTTTCTCTCCCAGAGCTTTCAATGTCTCCTATGCAAGAAACCCATTTCAAGGACTCTCTTTTCTTCTGCAATAAAATGCTCCAGTTGTGGCAGAAACCCCACAGGAGCAGCAGTCATGGAGTTAGGTAGGAAATGGCAATGTGAAAATGGTCTATCTGTCCACATGATGGCACTCCTACTTTGTAGTTTAAAGCTTAATAGGAATTTTTGCAATTTTGCAAAACACTGGATAGGCTTGGGGTTTTATGATTTATGTATAATGAATTATTGTTTCAAATTCTCCCACCTTTCGAACAAAATTTTTCCCCCTTTCTGATATTTTGGTCACAGTTTTGATATGTGGATGGTGTTATAGCCTAAGGGGACCCTCTAAGCAGCCGTGTGTGTGTGTGTGTGTGTGTGTGTGTGTGTGTGTGTGTGTGTGTGTGTCCGTGTGCACTCAAGCGTGGGGACTTGAGTGTCCCTCGCTGAACTGTTTGATGATGAAGTTGCAATGAGTGGACTCTCAAGGGTGCAGCTTATTTGAGGGTAATGACTAAAAAGTACTGGAGCCAGTCCTTCGTATGCCGTGTTAATGAATTTGAACTTAATCCTGAAAAATGTGGGTGGTCGATGAAAAATTTTAAGCAGGCTGGTGACTTGGTCAGAGAAGTGCTTCCCAAATTTCACTCATTCATGATTTTTGCCATATCACCAGTAGTTACTTAACGTTTTTAAACCAACTTTTATTCTTTTATAAATATATTTTATGAGGAAACTAATTACAAGCATTGCCTGTCATCATCAAATAGATGAATATTCAAAAGTATTCATTCAGGTACCAACTTAAAATCATCTCATGCTCTACTAGGTGTAAGTCGGCCACACGTGGGGAAACTCTACTGCATGGTATCAATGGGGTTGGTGGTGCCCCAGAAAGGCAAAAAAAATTGGGTTGGCGCCAGATTCTTGGCCGGATCTTAAATGATAGAGCCAAAGCCAGTTGTAGGCGTAGAGCAACCCAGACACAAGCCAGAAAGGTCGTTAAGTTTGCCTATGACTTGTAACGCCTACACCACCAGTCCTGAAACTTCATACTAACCGCCTCAGGATCTTGTAAAAACACGCAGCAAGGCGGATAGGTAGGACCCTGCAAAAGCCACCAGTCCCCTGGGAACCGGAAGTCGAGGACCTCCAGAGCTGTCGTCAGCCCAGAAAACTCCCGTGGAATCCCGGGAAAGGCGCTGTTTCATTGGACAGTCCAGATCGGAAGACTCCAAAGTGGCGGGGGGAGTTATGATGCGGACATAGATAGAAAAGTATTACAGGCTGGATGTTCGGGCCAAGAAAAGAGCTTAAAAAGCAATGTCCTGAATTGTCTTTTGTATATTTGCTTAGGAAATTATGCGTTTCCCTATTCTGCGCCTTAGCGAAATTCGATTGGCCCAACCTACCCCAAAGAGCAGTAGAGCGCGGTTGGTATAGAGAGTCCTCCTCCCGCGGGGCGTGGGAAAGTGTTCGCGGGGAACTCTGGGAAGCTCCTGTCCTCCGCCACCATCTTGCTTTCCTTTAATCCTGTAGTGACCACGGGTCAGAGCACTTTTGAACCATGAAGCTACTAACCAGAGCGGGGTCCTTCTCGGTGAGCAGAGCTTGGCGGGCTTGGGGAAGGGTTGTGGAGCAGTGTGTCACCAAGGTGAGACGAGCCGGAGCCTGGTTTGGGGTCCTGGGCCTCGGGCTTCGGTCTGCCCTTCAGCTGAACCCTGCAGGCCAAGTGGGCTGCAGCCTGAGTCAGGCAGTGGAGGCCCAGCTCGTGCTGTCAGCAGAAGAAACCAAACGCCGGAAAACCTGAAAGGAGGAAGGAGGACTTGAGAACAGAGTCCAAGCGGCGCCGTGAAGGCACTTCTGAAGGTCACACCTGCACTTAAGCTCCGGAGAACGAGACCGTGAGACTCGGGGAACGGGAGGCCGATGCACACCTAGCTCCCCACCCTTACCTAAGCTGCGGCCTCTGCTCCTTGGTTTATCACGGAGCATCCGTGTGTCTAACGAATAAAGCATAGGAAATGAGCTAATGCAGATATTACGCTTATCACAGTGCTCGAAACTTCACTGTTAATTATTACGGTGTCCTGGCAGTATAAGGTGTGCTTTTTTTGGTCTTTCGTTAGAGGGTTCCTCCGAGACGGACTGTCCTCAAAAGCTGCTTAATGAAGGATCCCCCTCCAAGCCCAAATTAAACAAAGCTGTTACTTGGGGAAAATTCTCCAAGTGTCATTGTCACTGTGGAGCAGTGGTTATCAAGAGGAGAAATGAGGGACACTTTTAAATGTCAGCGAGGGACGACAACCCCCCTCCCCCCCAGGGAACCGTTAGTAATGTCTGGAGACATTTTTGGTTGTATCAACTTGTGGAGAGGGTACTACTGGCATCTGGAGGCCAGGGGTGTTGCTAAACAACCTACAATGCACAAAAGCAGCCCCCTACAACAAAGAATTTCTAAGCCCAAAATGCCAGTGTTTGAGGAATCCTGCTAGAGGGATGTGCAAAAGACCATACCTGGGAATGGAATTTCGCTGTGTTTATGTTTAAATAGATGTACTGCGGATTATATAAATTTAGGCTGTAATTGTATCACCTTTCCTGGCATGTCTAGACAAACCAATGATTAGCAGCCCATTTAGAATAGCAAAAGACCTCAAAATTTCCTCCATTCCATTTTCCAATAGGAAAAAGAGGTCAAAGATAACAGTTGAAGAGGATCAAAGTAAACAAATTGAAGTACACTTGAAAGCAATTATTTGTTTCTAATTATAGCGCTTGCTTTTACATGAGAATAAACTTATACATATTGTTATTAAAACAATAATTTAGTAACTATGGCAATTACTAGGATAATTGCTGGTTCAAATGGGACAGATGAGACAACAAAGTATCAATGTTGAGGCACATTTGAGTTGAAAGCATCTAAATATCACTTGATGAAACTACAGATTATTCATATTTGAGCTGCTATGCCCATTTATTTTAAAATGTGCTTTTTGGAAAATCAAAGGCCAAAATCACAAGTAGGGTTAACTATACCATACCCAGCAAACTAAATTGATGATGATAAAGCAAAGCTAATTGTAATTCATAAATAAAAATACTAAGAACAAATGATAACCAGCAGCCAACTTAGTACAGCAGTGATGCTGAATGCACAACAAACAGCCTCTGGGCAGCACAGAGAAGGGGCATTCCCAGAGCCTCTGATGGGGGTCCCTGGGAAACTCCAGCAGCATTGGATCTTGGGAGCACCCAGTTTTATTTACTCAGCATCTCCACTAGTAACATCATGAGCCTTAATCATAATCAGAATGACTTTTATGCCATTGTGTATACAACATACATTTGCTAAAAAAGAGCTAAATAAAGTGCATTTTGGATCCATTATCTGACATTTAAGAGGACCCTTTTACACTACCAGTAGGTGCCTGTTATATATTGAGAATCTACTGTGGATGAAGCTACTGTTAATCTCAAGGTGATAAAAATTTTTATTTAGTCAAAGAAGGGTAAGACCTTGGTTGTGTTACCTCAGTGTAGCACACAAGAGAGTGAAGACCCAGTAGAAAATACTGGGGGTGCAGAAGAAGTTGTATACTTTGTCTTTTTTAAAGGTTGCTAAAATGATTAAGGAAATAAAGTCACTTCAATTGGAAAATAGACTAGAAAGGTGAGACTTGTTGGGCAAATATGGGAAGCAGTAGTGCTATAACAGTCTGACACTTTTTCAAAAAATGTGAAAGCATTAGAACTAGAACGAACCACTTGAAACTTTGATAAGATAATTGAAAGGTAAAAGAAAATACATTGATTTTTTTATGCAGTTAAAAAAAAAGAACATAGAGAATGCAGTATTCTCTAAAAATCACAAAGAAATAGATTTTAAGAATGACCTGGGTCAACTGGTGGGTTGTAAGTCCATATTGACTTACGCAGCTAAAGCCTTCCATGGACGTGGTGGTTGCTCTTTTTTACCCCTGAACACCCTCTGTCGCTTGGGTACACTAACATACAATGCTTTATACAAAGCACTGTTCTTGTGAGAAATGTGTGTAACCTGGTTTTTTTTGTGTTTAGAGATTTTATTCCCTCAAAGTTGCCCCCAAAGTTAAAGCCGCAGCTGCCCCTGCAGGAGCGCCTCCACATCCTCAGGACCTTGAGGTTAGTCCCACTGAGTTACTCCCTGACACCCATACATGCCTTACTCCCCTTGGTAATATAAAGACATTAATTATATCTCCACTTTATTTTAAATACAGTTCACCAAATTACCAAATGGTTTAGTGATTGCTTCTTTGGAAAACTATGCTCCTGTATCAAGAATTGGTTTGTTCATTAAAGCAGGCAGTAGATACGAGGACTCCAACAACTTAGGAACCTCTCATTTGCTGCGTCTTGCGTCCAGTTTGGTAAGTATCTTTACTACCTCAGTGTTTGGAAATGCTGTGATATCTTGGTACTAGGAAAAAGAAAAACCAAAAGCAATGTCTCTATATTCATTTCCTTGAGCTGCCATACAAAATTAACCACAAACCAGATGGTTTAAACAAAAAAAAAGAAATTATCCTGTCACAGTTCTAAAGGCTAGAAGTCAAAGTCAGGGTGTCTAAGTCAAGGTGTCAGCAGGGCCACGCTCCCTGCTGTAGAGAGGAATCCTCCTTTGCCTGTTTCTAGCTTCTGATGGTTGCCTGCAGTCCTTCCCTGGCTTACAGCTGCATCACTCCAGTGTCTGCCTCTGTTGTCACATGGCCTTCTGTCTGTGTCCAAATTTTCCTCTTATAAGGACACCAGTCATATTGGATGTAGGGCCCATGCTAATCCAGTATAATGTCATCTTAAATATTTGCAGGTTACATCTGCAAAGACCTTATTTTCAGATAAAGTCAGATTTTGGCTAGACATGAATGGGGTGGGGGTGCGGGGCAGAGGGACACTGTACAATTCTCTAATATAAAATGAGAAACCACAAGATATTTGCCACAGAAAAGCATTAAATTCGTGTCTGTATGATTGTTGGTGTTAGAACATAAGAAATCAGTAAAAAAAAAAAAAAAAAAGGTTTGAATACCAAAAATTGAAGGAAAATTGCTTGTTTTTTCCATATGCAAGTCTCTTTCAGAATAGACTAATGAATCCAGTAAGCTTGTATTTAACAGTGGAATTTTTACATAAATATGCTTTATATAAAAATCTATACTTAGGCTTTTTGTTGAGCCTTGTTTTATAATTCTTAACTAAAAAGGATACACTATTAAAGTTTCTTTTGAATCTGCTAATGAGAATTAGACAGTAGATTTTGATATAGTGTGATGTTTGGTAAGCTTGACATTGAAAAACTACTAAGAAAATCATTCTTTTCTTTTTCAAGACTACAAAAGGAGCTTCATCCTTCAAAATAACTCGTGGAATTGAAGCAGTTGGTGGTAAATTAAGGTTTGTTAAAGAAGTATTTAATAATGGGAAATAAATGGTGAAAATGCTAGAAAATACTCAATTATGAGGGAACTTTTCTCTGTTATCACGATGGTTGAGGATTTCTTAAATGGAGCACAGGCTAGGCACAGTGACTCATAACTGTAATCCAGCACTTTGAGAGGCCAAGGCAGGAGGATTGCTTGATCCCAGGAGTTCCAGACTAATCTGGGCAATATATTGAGACTCCAGTCTCTACAAAAAATTTTTTTTAAATTAGCTGGGTGTGATGGCACATGCCTGTAGTCCCAGCTACTTGAGAGGCTGAGGTGGGAGCATTGCTTGAGCTCAGGAGTTTGAGACCAGCCTGAACAAGAGCAAGACCCCATCTCTGCTAAAAGTAGAAAAATTAACCAGCTGTCATGGCATGTACCTGTAGTCCCAGCTACTTGGGAGGCTGAGGCAAAAGGATCCCTTGAGCCAGGAGTTTGAGGTTGCAGTGAGCTACAATGATGCCACTGTGCTCTACCCAGGGTGACAGAACAAGACTGTCTCAAAAAAAAAAAAAAAAAAGAAAAGAAAAAGGTAGTAATATTTTGAAAGGAATCTGGGCAGTAGGTCTCAACAGTGGGCTTAAAATATTAAATAAACAGTGCTATCATCCAGGCTTCGTTGTTCCATTTATAGAGTACAGGCAGAGTAGATTTAGCATAATTATTAAGGGCTCTAGGATTTTCAGAGTGGTAAGTGAACGTTAGCTTCAACTTGAAGTCAACAGCTGCATTAGCCCCTAACAAGAGAGCCTGTCCTTTGAAGCCAGGCATTGACTTCTTTCTAGCTATGAAAGTCCTAGATGACATCTTCCAGTATAATACTGTTTCATCTACATTTAAAATCTATTGTTTAGTGTAGCCACCTTCATTAGTGGTCTTAACTAGATCTTCTGGATAACTTGCTTTAGCTTCTACATCAGCACTTGCTGCTTTACCTTACACTTTAATATTAATGAGGCAGGCAGCTTCTCTCCTTAAACCTCATGAACCAACCTCTGCTAGCTTCAGACTTTTCTTCTGCAGCTTCCATACCTCTCTTAGCCTTCATAGACTTGAAGAGACTTAGGGCCTTGCTCTGGATCAGGCTTTAGCTTATGGGAACATGGTGGCTGGTTAGATCTTCTATCCAGACCTTGAAAACTTTCTCCATATCAGCAATGAGCCTATGACATTCTCTAGCAGAGTGTGTGGGGGGAGGGGGAGGGGTTGGAAATAAAGGCTATTTCACCTATTTGAGTGTTTATTGGAATAGTACTTTTAATTTCTAAGAACTGTTCCTTTGTATTAACAACTCGGGTAACTGCAAGAGGCCTACCTTTCAGCCTCTGTCGGCTTTTGACATGCCTTCCTCACTAACCTTAATCACTTCTAGCTTCTGATATAAAATGAGAGATGTGTGACTCTTCACTTGAACACTTAGAGGCCATTGTAGGGTTATTAATTGGCCTAATTTTAATATTGTTGTGTCTCGGAATAGGGAGGCCCAAGGAGAGGGGTAATAGCCAGGTGGTGGAGCAGTTGGAACACACACAACATTTATTAATTAAGTTTGCCATCTTTACATGGACATGGTTTGTGGCGGCCCGAAACAATTGCAATAATATCAAAGATATCATTCACAGATCACCATACCAGATGTAATGATAATGAAAAATTTGAAATATCATGAGAATTACCAAAATGTGACAGAGATACAAAGTGAGCACATACTGTTGGAAAAACGGCATCTATACACTTGCTCGACACAGGATTGCCACATATTTTCAATTTGTAAAAAACATAGTCTGGGTGCAGTTGCTAACACCTGTAATCGTAGCACTCTGGGAGGCCGAGGTGGGAGGATCTCTTGAGCTCAGGAGTTTGAGACCAGCCTGAGCAAGAGTAAGACCCCGTCTCTGCTAAAAATAGAAAAAATTACCCAGGCATGGTGGCGTGCACCTGTAGTCCCAGCTACTTGGAGGCTGAGGCAGGATGATCATTTGAGTCCAGGAGTTTGAGGTTGTGGTGAGCTATGATCACACCACTGCACGCTAGCCAGGGTGACAAAGTGAGACTCTGTCTTCAAAAAAAAAAGTGAAAAATATATCTTCGAAGCACAATAAAGTGAAGCACAGTAAAACAAGGTATCCCTGTATATAGCATGCAAAGAATTACTATTTGGAAAAAGAAAGAACTACAAATCAGGAAAGA
>NW_012147523.1:4629879-4632774 GCF_000956105.1 Propithecus coquereli | reverse complement strand
AAAATTCTAGATTAGTAGTAAATAGTATATAGTAAATAGTTTAGTGATAGTAAACTCTAAATGAATATCTCTGGGAGAATAGCATATGGTGGAAAGACTTGTTTTCTGTTTATTTCTATGATGTTTCACTTTTACAATAATGTTTCACTTTTTAAAGCAAGGAAAAACCAGATATTTTACAATGGTGTTTGAAAAATTCTTGTTCTAGCTTTTCGTTTCTGTTGAAACAGGTGTGAGTCATCCTGTTCTCAAGCAAGTTGCAGAACGGTTTCTCAACATGAGGGGTGGGCTTGGTTTATCTGGTGCAAAGACCAGATACCGTGGAGGTAAGCATTTTTTGTTCTGTTAGGATTGATTTATCAGAAGGAAGTTTCCCCCTAGAACATGTTGAGGGAGGAATAGGCCTGATTATTTACTACCAAACAGTCTCATTTAGAATCACATGGCTTGGGTGTTGTATATTAAGCATATGTTTGATTGTGTGTGTGTGTGTTAGTCCCCAGAATGACATCGGGAAAGTACAGGGCCACAGAAAAGCTTAGTCTTGGTGGGTTAATACTGTGTTGTATGGAATACTGAAGAATGAAACCCGTGGTGAACAAGCCATTTTCTTCTTCACCCTATCCTTACATGGCCCCAGGTGAAATTCGAGAACAGAGTGGAGACAGTCTTGTCCATGCTGCTCTTGTAGCAGAAAGTGCTGCCATAGGAAGTACAGAAGCAAATGCATTTAGTGTTCTTCAGCATGTCCTCGGTGCTGGACCACATGTCAAGAGGGGCAGCAATGCTACCAGCCTTCTATACCAGGCTGTTGCCAAGGGAATTCATCAGCCATTTGATGTGAGTCTGAGTAGTTGGTATCTCTCCTTTTGTTTTCAAAGCCTCAGTATTTATGATGTAATTCTGATAATTCGCTCTTAATGTTAATCTGTTTTTAAAATTTAAGGCCAACACATAGACAATCTTTGTGCAATTAAAGAGACAGCCAAGTTTGATTTTAGTACCTTAGTGGGTCTATCAGAAACTTAGTGTCTTTTCATCCATTCTAATATATAATGGAAGAATTGAATGCTTAGAAAGAAATTTATACTTCAGTTCTCATTGGAATAAAGTTTCAGATATTAAACATTCCCCTATATTCTAACTGGTAAGTCTTTTTTTTTTTTTTAGATTTTTTCCGTCCCCTTCTGTTCCTGTGGCTACTTCCTGAATTTCACTCCTGTTTATATTTCCAACCAGGTGGACAAGATACACACCAAGAAATTGTTTACAGACTATATGTATATATATTAATATATGTGTATATTTAATTATCTTTGTTTTTTCAATTATTTTAAAAGATAGCCTCACTAATAATTTAAAAATTTTTAATTCATGAGATTGGCAGAAAATTAAAAGGTGGACACCACCCAAAATTAAGAAGGGTTTAGATAAGTAGGTACTCTCAAAAATTTCTGGTGGAAGTATAAACTAGTACAACATTTTTGGAGGTCTATTTGAATATATCTGTTAAAATTCAAAATGTTTATACTCTTAGACCCAGCAATTTTACTTTTAAGAATTTGTCCTACAGAAATACTTTATCAAGTTTACAAAATAGTTGCAGGAGAATATTGCTTGCAGTATTTTTTGTTTGTTTTGTAAATAACAGCTTTTCTGATTCAAGCAGCAGAGACAGAAAAAGAAAGGGAAAAAAAGAAAAAGGAAAATAACAGCTTGAGGTATAATTTACATGCCAGAAAATTCATCCTTTTGAAGTATACAGTTCTGTGGTTTTTAGTATATTTAGAGAGTTGTGCAACTATTACCACTGTCTAATTTCAGAATGTTTTCATCATCCCCAAAGAAAACCCATACCCATTAACGATCACTCCCCGTTCTCACCTTCCCCCTGCCTCTGGCATCCACTAATGTACTTTCTGTCTCTATAGATTTGACTATTCTGGACTTTTCATATAAATGGAGTCATACAATTGGCTACTTTTACTTAATGTAATATTTTCAAGGTCCACGGTCCATCCATTATTATAGTGTGTATCATTATTGCATTTCCTTTTGTGGCTGAAAAATATTCTGTTACCACATTCTCTTTGTCCATTCATTGACATTTGAGTTGTTTCCACCTTTTGTCTATTGTGGATATAAACATTTATGTGTAAGTTTTTCTTAGAACACCTGTTTTCAATTCTTTCGATTATATACCTAGGAGTAAAGTTGGCAGGACATATGGTAACTCTCTGTTTAATCATTTGAGGAACTACCAGACTGTTTTCCAAAGTAGGTGTACCATTTTACATTCCCACCAGCAATGCACAAAGGTTTTAATTTCTCCACCTTCTTACTCCACATTCAGCACTTGTCTGTCTTCCTGATCATGGCCATCCTAGTGGGTGTAAGGTGATCATTGTGATTTGATTTGCATTTTCCTAATGACAAATGACATTGAACATGTTTTCATGTGCTTTGGGGGCATTTGTATAACTTCTTGGGAGAAATGTCTGTTCAAATCCTTAGCCCATTTTTCAATTGGTTTGTTCGTTTATTGTTGAGTTGTGTGGGTTCTATATATACTTGGGATACTAAGCTCTTCTCAGATTTATGATCTGCAAATATTTTCTTCCATTTCATGGGTTGTCCTTTCACTCTCTTGACAGTGTCCTTTGGTGCACAATGCAATGTTGCTTTAATACCCAACTATTAGAAACATGCTAATGTCTATCAAGAAGAAATTGATTAAATAAATGATGGTACATCAGTAGAATGGGATTCTTTATAACCAATAAATATTTGATGTAGACTAATCACTTAGATGCAAATTACAAAAGACAAGTTAGAAACAATACCAATAAAATGATAACATTTTAAAAATAAAATCATATTAATAACTACACAAAA
>NW_012147523.1:4628015-4629829 GCF_000956105.1 Propithecus coquereli | reverse complement strand
TGTGTACACCAAATCAGCAGCAGTATATTGTTGCTGCTGCTGCTATTATTGTTTATTGGTATATATTACTGTCATTGTTTAGCCAGCTCCCCTTTATTGGGTCCTTCCAGAGTAAGCAACTTTAGTTTTTAAAAATAACTTTTTTAATTCATATTTTATATTTAGGTAATGTTTAATTATATAATCTTGATAAGTACACTGGCAAAACAAATCTGTAAACAAGCACTGCTGACTCTCTGGAAGCCATACAGCTTCTGGTGGGGGCAGAAATGTGCAGGTAGACCAGAAATGGGTGAGCAGGTGCAGGGGCTCAGCATGGGACAGGCCTCCCTCAGAATGCAGGTCTGGCAAGTGTCTGGAACATAGTGAGTGCTTGGTTCCTGTTGCTGATGTTGTTTCACGATGATACTTTGTGTCACAGAGAAGTGTGATCTTTACTGCTCAGGACTTCTACCAAAGAAATAGAATGGTAAAACTGTAGAAAAGGTGACCTTACATGTCCATAGTGGCTTCTTCTCCCACTGGTAGCAGTGAGGCTCCGGCCCTCGTCCTTTCTGCCTAAACAGTTACTGTATAGTCTCCTGGCTGGTGTCTCTGCCTCCAGGTTTACATCTTCAGTCCAGTACAGTGATCTTCTGACATGAAAGTCCTTTAAAGCCGCCTTATCGTCTTTGGGATAAAGGCCAGACTCTTTAGCGTATATATGGCCTTTCATGATCTGACCTCAGCCCACTTCTCTTGTTTCTTGTTCTACTCCTCTTCCCCTCCCAGCTTTGATTCCCCTTTGAATCAAACTGTTGTTCTTTATGCCTTTGCTCTGTCTGGTTTCCTCTGCCTGAAATACTGTTCCCCAATCATTTGCCTGGGAGATACCTACCTACTCATTCTGTAAGACTTATCCTAGATTTTACTTCTGTTACTCTGTTCCAGTTCCCACTGCCTTTCCCTTATACCCCTGCTGCTCTTTTGACATACTGCTGACATTGTGCCATAATACTTTATTTCACAGTTTTTCCTCTTAACATTTTGAAGGTAGGCATTATGTGTTACTCATCTCTATATTTCTAACACCTAGCACAGTGCCTGGCATAGGGAGTTTGCCCAGATAATGAGCAAATGAAGGAAACATACCTCAAGCAAAGGCACTGAAGCAGGAAAGCAAAGCAGGGAGAGTACCTGCAGGAACACCTGAAACAGGAGTAAGTCCAGTTTGACAGTATTTGACCCATAAAAACTGGTAATATGACCTAAGACTGATACTTTCATATCTCCTCATATTCTGATAACTACCTTATTACCTAGAAAAGAAACCTTAGACATAAGCAAAATTCAGATTAAATGACTTATCTAAGGTCATATGGCAAATTGGTGGCAGAACCATAACTAGATTAATACTTCCCAAAACCCAGGCCATTGTACTTTCCAGATGATACCAGGTAGATTAGAGCTAGAGAAGTGGTTTAGGTGGACTCATGGACTCCAACATATAGAAACTGCTGCCATATAATTTCATTTTTCTCAGCTCATTCAACTGGCAAAATTTCAAGCTCTCGTAAACCAGAGGATGACTAAATTTGTATAGGCTTGTTGCCTTCTAGGTTTTAAAAATGTTCTTAAATTATACTTCAGTAACTGCTTCTTTACTTATCATACAGATGTCATTGAAAATTTGCATGCTGCAGCTTACCGGAATGCCTTGGCTAATTCCTTGTATTGTCCTGACTATAGGATTGGAAAAGTGACACCAGAGGAGGTACCGATAAAACATACTGCATTTTAAAATGTGCTTGTTTTCATATTGAACAGTTATCTAC
>NW_012147523.1:4617262-4626995 GCF_000956105.1 Propithecus coquereli | reverse complement strand
TACAGGCGTGAGCCACCACGCCCGGCCATATCTTTTTAAAGAAAGTTTTTATGACATTACAGAAAAATCTGAAAATAAAGACAAGGAAAATGAAAGTCTGAGTTCCACTTAAACCTAAAAAAAGGAAAATGATGGAAAAGAAAACATCTCACATATCTAAAGGCAGTTAGTGTTAATATCTGGTATATTTTCTTCTAGACTCTTTTCTGTGTATGTGTACCTTTTTTAAACAGTATTTAAATGTTTAAATATCATAATAAGGCCTTTAATTAGAACTCTGGTTCCTCTGAATACACTGATAAGGCCGAGCCCACTTCCCTGCCTCCCTTTCCATCAACCTCTCGCTAGCTCATTCACCTGCAGCACAGCAGCCTCCTTTCGCTGGCAGATTTGCCATATGTCATGACCGTATATGTCTTAGAACTTTGTTTCCCAAACTGGAAGCACTGAATGTTAAATCTGCAAGTGCAGATGTGCATATAATCTGAATTTCCTACTCCTACCACCCACCCTCCCCAAAACAAATTTTATCAAAAGATTTTAAAAGAAAAATTTGGAATTATCAACACTTTCAAAGTATATTTGACTTGGAAATTCAGGGTTTTATTCTCGTTTCATTTCTGATTAGCTGCTACAGAAAACTAAACTGTATGTCCCTTGCTCTTTTCACTTACCAATGAGTAATTTAATGCCTACTATTCATATGGCACTTTTATTTAAAAATTCTAACTCATACCATCCAACTTGAACAGGTAGCCATTTTCACAAGACTAGCCTCTAATGAGTTTTGAAATTTTTCCGAAATCAAATGCAACTTTGTGAAGAAGTATCGTCTCTGTCAGAATCTGTTTAAGTGAGGGAAAAAAGATGTGTCATCAAGGTAGCTGAAAGACTGTACATAGCAAAACGCCGGTAATTAGTTGGCTTTAAATAAAGATTTCACATTGAAATATAAGATTTCACATTGAAATCTATATCAATCTGTAGGGTGAGTCCCAGGAATGGGGGACAGTGACAGTTTTTGTGTTTTAAGCTCTGTAGGTCATTCTGTGATCATCTGGGTTGGAAACCCTGGTATAGACAGTGGCTTCATGGTAAGAAAATCTTGCAGATGGGCAAGAGGGATATAGTAATATAACTCTGTTGCCCTGTTATGGAATGTTCATAGTGCTTAATTACTATCTGTATAAAGACAAAAGAAACCTGATGTTCTCCTTAAACCACATTATAATAAAAATCATAAACTTAGTCCCATTTTTTTCGAGTTCAAGCCAGTGTGTACTCTTTTCATTCCTTTTTTTAATAACAGCTTTAATGAGATGTGATTCACATACTTTACAACCCACCTATTTAAAGTGCACAATTCAGTGATTTTCATTGTATTCACAGAGTTGTACAGCCATGACCGCAGTTAAGTTCTAGTTCTTTTAGTAAAATTCCTGTGTAATTTGACACTAGTTAGTCCCATACAGTTCACTGTAGCAATTTTTAAGGCTTGAGTATTTATTTTCCACCAAACTGCACTTTTGTTTTTGTAGATTTTTATATTTATACCGTATAAACTAATAAGTGTTTTTAACTTCCTCAGTTACATTACTATGTTCAGAACCATTTTACAAGTGCAAGAATGGCTTTGGTTGGACTGGGTAAGTTGGGTATTACCTGCATGTCAGTTTGCTTCCTTAATAGCAGTCCCTTAAACTGTAATTATATAAGCATAGAACTGAACAAAGTAGTTTTCTATTTATGTCAGACAGGCGGTATATGATAGGATTTCAATTGCTAGTCATTTGTTTTGGAAAGCAGAATCCAACATTTAACTTTGCAAACTGTTTGCTTTAAATTCTTCATGGTATTTACAAAACTCATGACATGGGTGAATTTCCCTTGGCCAAGATCTTTCATAGATTATCTTTTAAAAAGACATACAGCTTAATAGAAAAATAGGCAAAGGGCATGAACAGACGATTCATGGGGCAAATATATATGTATATATATTAATATATGTGTATATTTAATTATCTTTGTTTTTTCAATTATTTTAAAAGATAGCCTCACTAATAATTTAAAAATTTTTAATTCATGAGATTGGCAGAAAATTAAAAGGTGGACACCACCCAAAATTAAGAAGGGTTTAGATAAGTAGGTACTCTCAAAAATTTCTGGTGGAAGTATAAACTAGTACAACATTTTTGGAGGTCTATTTGAATATATCTGTTAAAATTCAAAATGTTTATACTCTTAGACCCAGCAATTTTACTTTTAAGAATTTGTCCTACAGAAATACTTTATCAAGTTTACAAAATAGTTGCAGGAGAATATTGCTTGCAGTATTTTTTGTTTGTTTTGTAAATAACAGCTTTTCTGATTCAAGCAGCAGAGACAGAAAAAGAAAGGGAAAAAAAGAAAAAGGAAAATAACAGCTTGAGGTATAATTTACATGCCAGAAAATTCATCCTTTTGAAGTATACAGTTCTGTGGTTTTTAGTATATTTAGAGAGTTGTGCAACTATTACCACTGTCTAATTTCAGAATGTTTTCATCATCCCCAAAGAAAACCCATACCCATTAACGATCACTCCCCGTTCTCACCTTCCCCCTGCCTCTGGCATCCACTAATGTACTTTCTGTCTCTATAGATTTGACTATTCTGGACTTTTCATATAAATGGAGTCATACAATTGGCTACTTTTACTTAATGTAATATTTTCAAGGTCCACGGTCCATCCATTATTATAGTGTGTATCATTATTGCATTTCCTTTTGTGGCTGAAAAATATTCTGTTACCACATTCTCTTTGTCCATTCATTGATATTTGAGTTGTTTCCACCTTTTGTCTATTGTGGATATAAACATTTATGTGTAAGTTTTTCTTAGAACACCTGTTTTCAATTCTTTCGATTATATACCTAGGAGTAAAGTTGGCAGGACATATGGTAACTCTCTGTTTAATCATTTGAGGAACTACCAGACTGTTTTCCAAAGTAGGTGTACCATTTTACATTCCCACCAGCAATGCACAAAGGTTTTAATTTCTCCACCTTCTTACTCCACATTCAGCACTTGTCTGTCTTCCTGATCATGGCCATCCTAGTGGGTGTAAGGTGATCATTGTGATTTGATTTGCATTTTCCTAATGACAAATGACATTGAACATGTTTTCATGTGCTTTGGGGGCATTTGTATAACTTCTTGGGAGAAATGTCTGTTCAAATCCTTAGCCCATTTTTCAATTGGTTTGTTCGTTTATTGTCGAGTTGTGTGGGTTCTATATATATTTGGGATACTAAGCTCTTCTCAGATTTATGACCTGCAAATATTTTCTTCCATTTCATGGGTTGTCCTTTCACTCTCTTGACAGTGTCCTTTGGTGCACAATGCAATGTTGCTTTAATACCCAACTATTAGAAACATGCTAATGTCTATCAAGAAGAAATTGATTAAATAAATGATGGTACATCAGTAGAATGGGATTCTTTATAACCAATAAATATTTGATGTAGACTAATCACTTAGATGCAAATTACAAAAGACAAGTTAGAAACAATACCAATAAAATGATAACATTTTAAAAATAAAATCATATTAATAACTACACAAAATTCTAGATTAGTAGTAAATAGTATATAGTAAATAGTTTAGTGATAGTAAACTCTAAATGAATATCTCTGGGAGAATAGCATATGGTGGAAAGACTTGTTTTCTGTTTATTTCTATGATGTTTCACTTTTACAATAATGTTTCACTTTTTAAAGCAAGGAAAAACCAGATATTTTACAATGGTGTTTGAAAAATTCTTGTTCTAGCTTTTCGTTTCTGTTGAAACAGGTGTGAGTCATCCTGTTCTCAAGCAAGTTGCAGAACGGTTTCTCAACATGAGGGGTGGGCTTGGTTTATCTGGTGCAAAGACCAGATACCGTGGAGGTAAGCATTTTTTGTTCTGTTAGGATTGATTTATCAGAAGGAAGTTTCCCCCTAGAACATGTTGAGGGAGGAATAGGCCTGATTATTTACTACCAAACAGTCTCATTTAGAATCACATGGCTTGGGTGTTGTATATTAAGCATATGTTTGATTGTGTGTGTGTGTGTTAGTCCCCAGAATGACATCGGGAAAGTACAGGGCCACAGAAAAGCTTAGTCTTGGTGGGTTAATACTGTGTTGTATGGAATACTGAAGAATGAAACCCGTGGTGAACAAGCCATTTTCTTCTTCACCCTATCCTTACATGGCCCCAGGTGAAATTCGAGAACAGAGTGGAGACAGTCTTGTCCATGCTGCTCTTGTAGCAGAAAGTGCTGCCATAGGAAGTACAGAAGCAAATGCATTTAGTGTTCTTCAGCATGTCCTCGGTGCTGGACCACATGTCAAGAGGGGCAGCAATGCTACCAGCCTTCTATACCAGGCTGTTGCCAAGGGAATTCATCAGCCATTTGATGTGAGTCTGAGTAGTTGGTATCTCTCCTTTTGTTTTCAAAGCCTCAGTATTTATGATGTAATTCTGATAATTCGCTCTTAATGTTAATCTGTTTTTAAAATTTAAGGCCAACACATAGACAATCTTTGTGCAATTAAAGAGACAGCCAAGTTTGATTTTAGTACCTTAGTGGGTCTATCAGAAACTTAGTGTCTTTTCATCCATTCTAATATATAATGGAAGAATTGAATGCTTAGAAAGAAATTTATACTTCAGTTCTCATTGGAATAAAGTTTCAGATATTAAACATTCCCCTATATTCTAACTGGTAAGTCTTTTTTTTTTTTTTAGATTTTTTCCGTCCCCTTCTATTCCTGTGGCTACTTCCTGAATTTCACTCCTGTTTATATTTCCAACCAGGTGGACAAGATACACACCAAGAAATTGTTTACAGACCCATTCCTTCAGTTTGAGATTAAATTTAGAAAGAAAAATGATGGCATTTAACCATAACAAAAAGTTCGTATTTCTTTAGGAGACACCTTTATATGACAGTGAAGAAAGTGTTAATGCTTTGAAAATAATGATATTCGAATCAGGAGAATGTAAAATGTCAACCAACAAAGTATTACATAGTGAGCAAGCGTTGTTTACCCAGTGTAATATCCTACATAACCTTCAATAGTATGTCTTTAAAAGGTAACATATGGTACTAAATTATAGGATTGAGCATTGTTCATAATTTTAGCTATAGGACATGGCAAATGCAGGTTTAGGCTTCAGTAAGTCTTTGGCCATTGACACTTAACAACTTTTTTCTGTTTTTATTTCTATTTAATAGTAGAGTGGTAGTTTTCACATTTTTTTTAGCAGAGGGACCTTTTTTTAATCTCATACTTCCCCAACTGCAATGCACAACACAAAAATTTAACTTTAAAACGAATTTTGAAGGCAGGCTTGACTGTGAAACCTTTCAAATCTTCTGTACAGAGCCTCAGGGTTCCCTGGAGCACAGTTTGAAAGCCATTATCTTAAATTAGTCCTAAATTAGAGTTAGCTTCTGCTTTTTAAATTTCCTCCAGATTTTCTTTCTCTTGGTTCATTGTCAACTCTGTTTTCTTTTCTTTTTGCTTTACTTTTCACCATTGAATGCTACTGATGGTTTTATGTGGCTGGAGTTTAATCCTAATCCAATGAGATAATGTAATAGAAATTCCTAGTTGAGAAATTTGGAATGTGAAAAGGATAGTCTCAGAATTATAATTAAATTTCTAGTAATTGAAGTACAGTTCTTCTTAGATTTTACAGGGACTGAACCAATGGTTCTCACATTAGACTTCTGGAACACTTGTTAAAAATGCAGGCTCCTAGGCTGTATCCCGCAGGGATCTGAAAGTCCATATTTTTAATAACAACTTAGGTAATTTTTATGTAAATGGTCCACATAAACACTGTGACACACTCTACTAGGCAATCAAGTTCCCCATCTACATAATAACAATGTTTGCAAATTAATGTTTTCATTAACCTTTAATCATCAAAAGAAGGTTAGAAAATATCCAGCAAAAAGGAAAGTGAACAGTTGTTTTAGAAAGGTTTAAATGAAAGAGCAGTTAAAACCATTACAGTTCTGAAAGAGGTCACCTGTGTACAGAACACTTCAGTCCTGGGCAGAACTGGTTAAGTGAAATATTAATTCATCTATTTTGCTTATACTGTGAAGGTACAAGTTTTTGTCTAGATAACCTTATGAAATTGTACCCTGTTTTCCTGGTGGAATATCATACAGTGAAGTCGCCCTGTTTCAGGTTTCCGCTTTCAACGCCAGTTACTCGGATTCTGGACTCTTCGGGATTTACACCATCTCCCAGGCTACAGCTGCTGGAGATGTAAGTTGCAAACTCACCAACTCTCACAAACAAGTTTTTTCTCCATCATTAACCTATTTTTAGTTAAAATATGAAATATTTGAATGCCATGATTTATCAGAACTCTGTATAGTATGATATTGCTAAAGTGTATCTGCTGTGGGGAAGCTTAAAAATTTATACTAGTGCTTTCAGGAAAGAGAAAGGAAATGGCTTCTTGGTATTTTGGTTCTGTTTGGACAAATGGCATTGAGTTGGCTCTGAGACATCTAAATTGAAAACCTAGGAGAGGTCAAGGCTAAGATGTATATTTGGGAGTCCTCAATAAAGAGATTGTGCTAGAGTCGGGGTTATGTGTGAAAGAGTGTAGGAGAGGAAAACAAAACAAAGCTCGAGTTCTGGGAAACACCATCATTTAAGGAGCAAATGACTAAGGCAAATGGCCAAGAAACAGTAAGAAAAAGAAGAGAAGCTGGTATATTTGGAGACCAGAAAAGAGAATGATTAATCCCATTTTGATCCACTGTGGAATAATATCATTCCTTTAGTTACCACAAAGAGGTCTCATAGTTTTAGCAAACTGGTACATCGTTGCTGATCTTATCAGTTTTCACCAGAGGAGTGGAAATGACCTAAAATTTATAGTGATTATGGAATGAATGAGAAGTAAAAATGAAAGGTTGGCATGGGCTAGTGGAGCTTAGACTTGCAGAGAGTAGACTGGTAGTTTTAGGAGAGTTTACATTGAGAGATTCAGTTGGAAGAGACAGTCATACTAAAAGAAAAGAAATATTAGAGCAGATATAGGAGTTAGGAAATTATAAATGGCTCAAGTCTGAAAAAGCAAGAGCAAGTGGGATCCAAAGTACAAGTGGACATTTGGGAACAAAGCCTAATGTTAGGAGACAAAGATGTCAGGAAGATGAGTAAGTACATGCTTGGTGAGGTAGGAAGCTGAGTTGTGTTTTGAAAGAGAAGGAAGAAAAGTTAAAGTAATGAGGTTTGGGACAAATGAAGGGCTAGATGGGGCATCACCAGCAGGGTAGGTGTCTCCTGGAAATGAGAGATGACGAATTCATAGTACAGTCAGGTCTGCTTTATAATTTTCCTTCATTCACTAGTTTAATGGAGAAATGGAGGAGGCAGGTAGTAGGCTTAGTCCTGGGTTGGAATCCTGCAAAGCGGGCAGGTCAGGAGTATGAGGGGATAACAGGGGAGTCAGGAGCACTGGCAAGAGTGACCAAAGGGACAATTCATGGATCTAGGCCAGATAGAGAAGAAGTGAAGCCAGGGGGTCTGAAGAATTGAAAGAAAGTAAGCAAATCAAGGAGCGAGAGATCTTGGTGAAGTGGAACGATAAGGAGAGCATGATTAGAGACTGAGGTCAGGGGTCTTGGAATTGAGGGTTTCAGAGGCAGGGCAAGTCTAGGTTACGTTCAGGCCTGGGATGTGGCTATGGATATGGGCAGCTAAAATGAAGGGGAAACCAAGGTCATGGAATTTAGATGATCTGAGAGAGAACAGTAAGTAACAGATCCAGAGTGGTACCAGGGTTGGGATGGGAAAAATCGTGGGCCAGGTTTATTACTTATTCAACAAATATTTACCCAGCACCCAATCACTGGAACTTGATTCCGGCATTGCAAGTGTGGACAAGCCTTGCAAATTGGCTGTGTATAGATTACTACTTTCTTAGGGAATAGTAAGAGATAGCAGTATTAATTGCATGACACTGTGACAATGTGGGGAAATTTTAGAGGTGCTTATTCTTTATAGGTGATTAGAGATCCATGTGTTTGCTCTCCCTTAAAGGAAGAGCCATCCTCTTCAGCCTTCCTCTGCCACTTCACTTTGGAGGAAGCTTGGCTACTTAGAAACTGTAAGTTGTGCAAACAGCTGCTTTGTGGAACATAGGAAGAATAAGGAACATATATGACTACAGAATTCCAAATGGACACTCCCGTTCCTGTGGAACTAACCATCCATCTTGGGTTTTTGCCTCACTAGAGGAGCATTTGATTGTTGCAGGAGACTGGCACTGACCAAAGATGACCAACTTTTACTTATCTGTCCTAGGTTATCAAGACCGCCTATAACCAAGTAAAAACAATTGCTCAAGGAAACCTTTCCAATACAGATGTGCAAGCTGCCAAGTAAGTCTCAGTATTAACTGTGTGTTTCATATTTTAGTTATTTGAAAGTTGTATTTTTCTAGTTATAACAATGTTGTAATATATGCTCGTACAGAAAAGTATTCAAAGGGAAAGGAAAATACACCCATATCCAACCACTTTACAGATATAATTGTTAACATTTTGCTAATTTTCTTGACCATGAATTTTTAAACATAATTGTTAATATTATATATTCAGATGATCCTCGATTTACGACAAAGTGATGTCCCAACAGACCCATCATAAGTCAAAAATATCCTAAGTAGAAAGTGCATATAATATCCCAGTAAAACCACCATAAAGTCAAAAAATCATAAGTTGAACCACCATTTAAGTCTCAGTGTTCCTTGACTTACCATGGGTTGTGTCCCAATAAGCCCATTCATAAAGTTGAAAAATTATAAGTTGGGGACTGACTGTATACTTTGATATCCTATCATGTTTATTATATTAATAGAAGTTTGAAAATTACAAATGAAAAGACAAAAATGATCTGATTCCCTACCAATTATTCCTCTTTTTTAAACATTATAATGTTTCCTTTTATTCAGATTACTAAAACTTGTCTAAACAATATTCATTGGTGTTGTCAAAATACACTTGTACATTTTCTGCAGTTGGAAACTATAAACTATAAAGGATATCTTTGGGCTTAAAACATTTTTGGTGCTCACTTTGGCAGCTCACACACTAAAATCGGACTATTACAGAAAAGATTAGCATGGCCCCTATGCAAGCGTGATAACACAAATTTGTGAAGAGTTCCTTCCGTATAAATGAAAGGAAAAAAAATTTGTATGTCATACTACTTTATTGGTGTAGGTTCCCAAATCAATCAGAGTCACATCTGAAAAGGTCATACCAATTTATAATCACACCACTGGTATATGAATGCCTATTCCACAATAACCATTGACTGTTTTTTTTTTCTTTCCTCTGGAATGATTTACACCAAAAAAAGATACCTGATTTTCTTTTGTATTCTTTTTATAAGAAAGACTAAAATACTTGTGTGCTATCTGGTGATTTTTAAATTCCCACTGTCCATATTAAAAGTGCTAATAACAGGCCGGGCGCGGTGGCTCACGCCTGTAATCCTAGCACTCTGGGAGGCTGAAGAGGGCGGATCGTTTGAGCTCAGGAGTTCGAAACCAGCCTGAGCAAGAGCGAGACCCCATCTCTACTAAAAATAGAAAGAAGTTAATGGGACAACTAAAAATATATAGAAAAAATTAGTCGGGCATGGTGGCGCATGCCTGTAGTCCCAGCTACT
>NW_012147523.1:4591730-4617212 GCF_000956105.1 Propithecus coquereli | reverse complement strand
GGGAGGCTGAGGCAGAAGGATTGCTTGAGCCCAGGAGTTTGAGGTTGCTGTGAGCTAGGATAACGCCACGGCACTCTGGCCCAGGCAGTGCCGTGAGACTCTGTCTCAAAAAAAAAAAAAAAAGTGCTAATAACAACAGCCCTAATTCATTAGCAGTTTGGGGAGTTTCTCTAACAGAGAGACTTTGGACAAAGTTGGAAATCAACCTGCATTTTCATACAGCAGTCTAAGACATTTAAATTTGACTCCATTTACTTAGCACAATTCAAAATGTGAATCCTAACAGCTCAGTTGGTCTTTACGATCGTTTAGTATTGCCCACAGGGGCAGTAAGACAGGGTGAGTTACAACCCAGGATGGAATAACTCTTTAGTCATTTCTACTTCCACTAGTATTGTTAGTTTTGTTTTACTGAACACACTACAAAACTGCATCTCTTGTATTAGTACAACACAATTTATTAAATATCGTATACATGGAACCAAGGATTGATAGGGTGCAATTCTCCTTGCTTGTACCAGAAACAAAACATGATGAGAATAAATTGAAACACTGGATTTACTTAAGAAAAATCTTATTTATTTAATAAAATTAATTTTCTTAAGCATAGCATAGTTCTTGTAAGGTATGGCAATATGTAGAAACTGAAATTTTGCTTACTAATGTCAAGATATGTTTGTTTTCTGCCATATCGATGGAATTGATACTTTTTCTTGTAAGATTCTTAGTCTTACTGTAGTGAAAGAAAAAAAACCAAAATGCAGTCTGTCGACTGTCATTGATGAAGGGACAAACTAATAACCTCTTGCTAAAGTTTATTGCAGGTAAAATCCTTTTTTAATTAGGCCGACAGTGTGGTAAAATTGCTGCATTAAATTGTAATTATGTTTAAATGGAAGTCTTGCTATAGAGTGCCAAAGGATGATAGTTTATTTGGGGTTTAAATAACTCAAGTGCTTATCAAACACGATGTTTATAAGGAATAACAGTTTCTTTCTGGGAGAATTATGAATTAGGTTTTGTTTTGCTTTATTTCAAATCGATGTTTTTGTGCCCATATTTAAGCTTCTGGGGCTTACAAGACCTGTGCTGTTCTTCCCCACCATGCCCCACCTTCATTGAGATGGTGTTTGGGAGGAAATGTACATATAAAATCAGTATACAACATTCTGCGAAGTGGACAGTGCCTTAAGAACCCATATAGGTATCTCTCTTTAATAGAAATGCCTGAAATTATCACTAAAAAAAGTATCAGGAGCCACAAGTTAACTTCACTAATCAAAACCTCACACTAAAATAGTTTTTTTACGTAGGCTGGGCATAGTGGTTCATGCCTGTAATCCTAGTACCTTGGGAGGCCAAGGCAGGAGGATCACTTGAGATCAGGAGTTGAAGCCCAGTCTGGGCAACATAGCAAGACCCTTTCTCTACAAAGAATTTAAAAAAAATTAGCCAGCATGGTGGCACACGCTGGTAGTCCTAGCTAATCAGGAGGATCACTTTGAGCGGAGGAGTTCCAGGCTGCAGTGAGCTATGATTGTGCCGCTGCAGTCCAGCCTGGGCAACAGAGTGAGACCCTGTCTCTAAAAAAAAAAATAAAATAGTTTTTACCTAGATCTAAGTTCTAGTCCAAAATCAAAAGGCAGTCTGTTGAGGTTTTAGTATAGTTTTGTACTGACAGTTTTCCAAATGGTAATATAAACAATAAAATATTTGATGAAGTAAAGAAATAGATTGAAGGACTTTAGCATTCCAAGCTGTTAGTTTGCCTGTTTACCAAGACCATATTAAAGAGTTTTGGGGAACGGTATTTTAAAATTGTCTTGCTTCGCTGCCCAAGATGAACTGGCTTGACTACTTTACCCTTGGAGGAAACAAATAGGCCCTGGAAGAGGCAGCAACAGCTGACCTGAATATCACAGAATTAACAGCAGAAGTTATTCAGACATCCCTGAAATCTGCCCAAACACAAAAGGTAATACAAGTGGATGAAATGATAGTTGAAGAAGAAGAAAATAAACATTAGACTCTTCAAACTGCAGGTGTTAAAAGGTGTCCTCTATCTAAGGAGAGAACCCAGTTCACACCAAAAAAAGGCAAAAGCAAAAGGTTAAGACATTATAACACTGTTACCCCTGCTATGGGCCATTTGGAATTGTCTGTGATGAAACCAGCTCCAGGCCTTACACCCAGGTTTGATAGAGTCTTCAAGACCCCTGGCCTGCACACCCTAGCAGCCAGAGAGCAGATTTACAATACAGATGGTCACCGGCTTACCATGGTTCAACTTAAGATCTTTTTTTTTTTTTTTTTTAATGAGACAGAGTCTCACTCTCTTGCCTGGGGCGAGTGCTGTGACGTCAGCCTAGCTCACAGCAACCTCAAACTCCTGGGCTCAAGCAATCCTACTGTCTCAGCCTCCCGAGTAGCTGGGACCACAGGCACGCACCACCATGCCCGGCTAATTTTTTCTACCTATATTTTTAGCTGTCCAATTAATTTCTTTCCATTTTTTGGTAGAGACGGGGTCTCGCTCTTGCTCAGGCTGGTCTCGAACTCCTGAGCTCAGAACAATCCGCCTGCCTCGGCCTCCCAGAGTGCTAGGATTACAGGTGTGAGCCACCGCGCCCGGCCAACTTAAGATCTTTTTAACTTTACAGTGGTGCAAAACCATCACAAATTCAACATACGGTCATGCCTTGCATAACAACAGGGATATGTTCTGAGAAATGCGTCATTAGGTGATTTCTTCATTGTGCAAACATCAGATTATACTTACACAAACCTAGATGGTATAGCCTTCTACATTACTAGGCTATGTGGTATATAGCCTGTTGCTCCTAGGCTATAAATTTGGATAGCATGTTACTGTACTATACGGCTGAAGGCAGTTGTAATACAGTGGTATTTGTGTATCTAAACATAGCTAAACGTAGAAAAGGTACAGTTAAAATACAGTATAAAAGTTTTTTAAATGGTACACCTGTATAGGGCACTTCCCATGAATGGAGCTTGTAGGATTAGAAATTGCTCTGGATAGGTTAGTGAGTGGTGAGTGAAGGTGAAGACCTGGGACATTACTATACATTACTATAGATTATAAACACTGTACACTTGGACTACACTAGGTTTATTTTTAAAAAATAATTGTAATAATAATAATACTATAATAATAATAATGTTACAATGTCACTAGGCAATGGGAATTTTTCAGCTCCATTATAATCTTCTGGGCCCACCATCATATATATGGTCCATCATTGACCAAATTGTCATTATACAGTACATGATTGTACTTTGAATTTTGAGCTTTTCCTGGGCCAGTGATACATGTGATATTTAATACTTTATTATAAAATAGGCTTTGTGTTAGATGATTTTGCCCAACTGTAGGCTAATGTGAGTGCTCTGAGTACATTTAAGGTAGGCTAGGCCAAATTATGATGTTCAGTGGGTTAGATGTATTAAATGTGTTTTTGACTTACAGTATTTTCAAATTACTATGGGTCTATCAGGAAATAACCCCACCGTAAGTTGAGGAGCATCTGTATGTCAGTGAATGGCAGCCCTGTCACTGACAGCAAAGAGATCTTCCTCACTGTGTCAGTGGGCAGCAGAAAGAACACGCTATTACTAGCTCGTGACTTGCAGAGGATCCATATTGTACAACTGGATCCAGAGGCCTTGGGAAACATTAAGAAGCTCTCTCGCTGCCTCGCCCAAATCTGCAGCAGCATACGGACCCACAGATGAGAAGCCGAACTTCACAGGATGAGCCTTCACTGGCCACTTCTGGAACCCTGAAGAGATTTCTTCCATTCAGGCTTATTGTTTGTTATTTTCCAGAGCAGGAAGCAGTGTTTTTGTTGGAGAATTCAGGAAGCGGGAAGACATGCTGTTCCCACATCAGTTAAATAAGGTTTTGTTATTCATGCTTCCTCCCACCCCCCAAAAAATTACGTTGCTCTGTAAAACTAACTCCTGTCTTTTATTGAACAGGAACAAGCTAAAAGCTGGATACCTAATGTCAGTGGAGTCTTCTGAGGGTTTCCTGGATGAAGTTGGGTCCCAGGCTCTAGTTGCTGGTTCTTACGTGCCACCATCCACAGTCCTTCAACAGATTGATTCGGTGGCTAATGCTGATGTCATAAATGTAAGCAAATGAAAAGTTATGATTTAGCATCAGAGAACTTAACCTTAATGATCCAATTGCAGAAAGGATGCATAAGTCTCCTCGGGCTGTGTATGCTATTCTCGTGTTTGATGCCTATCTACCTAGTGCGGAGGCAGGAGGGCTTCTTACGATCAGATCTGCAGATAGCTTCCTTATCAAATCAAGGGTGTTTGTGTCCTCCTCACTGAAATAAATTACCATTAGGTTAAGCCATTTTGAATTCTTAGAGATCAAGAAGAGTTGAATATTGGCAATTTCATATGATTTCAGCCTAAATAGTAAGGTTTGCGATTTTTCCTCTTCACCCTCAAGAAATAAACTCTATCCTGCCAATCCTTCACTATCCAGCATCTCAAGATTTTCTTTACTCTTTGCAGCCTAAGACATTTCTCCTGCTCTTGCTGTTGTCATTGGGGTTTTTTTCTCACATATATTGTTGTTCCCTACAAGATCTGAGTTGTTTTGAGGGCAAGGACTATTATACTTCTTCGTATTCCCTACTATGCCTACCAAGCATGTAAACTGCAGAATCAACTCAAAGTCAATAGGTTTTCCCATTCCTTTCTACATTAAAAATGCCAATTTGCCTCCCATTGTAGAAGTCTCAACCATCTTCTCACCAACAGGTCTACCTTGTTGTAGGGACAAAAGAAGATTATTTCAAGATCGTAACCCTCACTGGATTTCCCTTGGCCCCTAAATTCATCATCACATACTCTTCCAAATGGCTGCCCTCACCTTATATACCATCATTATGGGAGTCCCATCCCAGCTGCCTCCAACACCCATCTCTTCTCTATTAAAAAAAAGAAAGTGGGCCTGAGATAATGTGGGGGTTGCAGCTCTACCTAGACCTGCCTCATGGTATTACTTAACTTAAACAACCAGGCTTTAAACTTGAAGTACCGGCACAAAAAAATACTAGGATATAAGGTTGGCTATTAAGTTAACAATCAATGTATTTAGATTGACCCAGATAGTTTGGCATTATAATACAGAAATGGGAAAGTACAGCCCTGCGGGAAGCCATGCTGCCCCATTTGGCAATGTCATGAAGTTTTTAACCCTTGTAACAGCTGCCTTCTTTTCTAGTGCACTGCTCTTGCTCAGTTAGTTACACATGTCGTGGAACCTTCAGAAAAATAGCAGAGCTTCCCTCCCTCATTGTCACATGCTAAAATAAACACCAGCCATCTCGTAGTTAATTTTCACAAGAGGCTATTATAGAATTGCTGGTTTAGAATGTCCTATTCATAAACTCTTGAAATGACAGAATAAATAAGTTTATCCACTTGATGACATTTGTTGTTATTTCTGTTAACTTTGAGTTTTTGTTTGTTTGTTTATTTAAAGGCCGCAAAGAAGTTCGTTTCTGGCCAGAAGTCAATGGCAGCAAGTGGAAATTTGGGACATACACCTTTCGTTGATGAGTTGTAATACTGAAGCACATATTACAGGAGAGAGCTGAACATTCTCTCAGCCCAGAGCAGCAAACATATGAAAGTCAGAAGTCTCTAATATATTTATCTTTTTTTTTAATGAGGTAAAATACTTTAAAGCATAAGTTCTTCCCAACTGACCTAAAGTCAATAAAGTGTTCTGCTTAAATGTTTTCTTGCATTTTTCCTAATCAGTTAATCAACAAGTATTTATTATATGTTAATATCTTTGTTTTAGATGCTGTAAAAGACACAATATAATTGAGTACAAAAGCATCAGAAACTATTAAAATTAAGGCCAAGTGGCTATCAGGGTAAATAGTTCCAGATTATTATTGGTGGCTTTTTAAGATAAAAGCAAGTTCAAAATCTGTCATTTGGGGTACAGTTAAGTGGTCTGGTTTTTACCCACTTTTACCTTCTTTGTATTAAAATTGTTTCTGAAAAACATAAATTCCCTATCATCATATTCTGTGTTCCTATTACTTCATTTTATATGTCTGATATATCTTCATTGGCAGAGTTTGGTTTTTCTCTCATTTCCTTCTCTCCCTTGTCTGTTTCTGTCCTATCTTGTTCAAGTAATTCACTCTCAGTGCATAGTACTCCATGGTATACCTAAAAAAAAGAAAACTCTTAGTGCAACATTCAAAGTACAAGTGGGGCTGAAAAGGGGAAAAAAATTGTAATGTGAACAACTAGCCAAAGAATGAATCTTGGTTATTTCTTTTAAGTAGGGCTCTTGAAGTTGGGCGGGGGATGGGCAGGGGCGGGAATTAGATCTCTGGACTTATTTTTAAAAAAGAGAGAGAAACTAAATGTGTAAAGAAAAAATGACGTATTTACTTTAAGTGAAGTTCTCTACTATGTTCAGACATTCTGATATTAGGTTCCTCTATTGCATTTTCTAAAAGATGAGAAATTCTTTACAGAAAGCAAAGTAAGAGTCTTGATGATCTGAATGATGTTACTATTTTGAGAATAAGATTTGTGAGGCCTACAAGACCCCAGGGAAGTCTTTAGATAATCACGTTGAAGGAGGTCTCTGAATGCTTTACAGTGCAGTCATAGGAGAGATTTGGTAAGTGTGTACATATTCCTGTAAATATAGCAAACCTGCACCTGGTGATGCACAAGAATTGAGTGACTTCAAGATAAATGCTCATATGATCACAGATTTGCAAACCACTGCCTAATCAGCCTTTGATACCGGTTGATCTTTGCTGTTTTCAACTTGGGCACAATCTTCCAGCCAGAATGCATCTGAGGTAGAGGAAGCCGAGGAGGAGGAGCTTTTGTTGTCTTGCTTCACCATGGTCCAGTATGGAGAAGGGGCTCTCATTTCCTTCTCATGATCTCCATGAATCATCACGTCACAGTTAATGTCTTTTCCTACACTAATAGTCTGGTCCTTCTTTTTATATCCGTGCCATTCTCTGGAGATAGATATTGGTCTCCTTGCAGAGTGATGCCCAGTTGACCGTGAATAATTATAATATTTAAGTCTTTTATCTAAAACTACATCTTCATTGTCATCACTGCTTGTGAAAGATTCATCTTTTGCCTGCCCAGTTTTCTTTGGTGTGCTGAAATGAAAAGAACAGTGAGTGAAATGGATTCTTAATGTCTGAACATTTATGATCCCCTAACAAGATGTCTTATAACTTACTTTGGCTAATAAAAGATACAATTTAGCTTTAACACTACCTTTCTGGGTTGTTGAAGTCTTTCTGTTTTTAAAAGTACCTTTAATTTTTTTTCTATTCCTAAACAGAAATCAAATTCCACCTTAAATTATTTCACACTATTTTAAAGAGCTTTGCCACACACTTACGCCAAACTACTGACCAAAATGTTAAGAGACATTAAAGGGTGGGTTAATTTCACTGCAGCTAGAGTGACAGATTCAACCTGCCCATCTCCTCCTGAGAACTCTGTTCTCATGGATCACAGGGTAATAACAGAACATTACTGATTTCCAGGGGAGTCAGGAAATAGTGGGCCTCAGGGATCTTTAAATGCTAGTCATCCGTAAGTCTTTCAGTCTTTTATTCTCCCAACACGGCCACACAGAGCATCATTCTTTGCCTCTCTTTTGGGTTTACAGATGTAAATTTGAAGAGCACCCTTCTACCCAGATGTCTTTTGTCATTCACTATTCCATTTCTCTGTTGCCATCCAAAAGCTTTAAAGGCTTTTTTTATTACTTTCCCCAACTATTGGCTTTCTTGATTGTTGAAACTTGGGTGATGCTTGCCCGCTGGCAGCTACAAGCCTCTGAACTTTTCTAATGCCTACAGTACTTGTGCTCGCTGTTATTAATACTTTCCAGAAAAAATGCTCTCACCTCCTTGCCTCCATCCTGGCTATTGCCCAGTAGAACTAAAACCAGATCTTTCTCGTTACAAACCTCTGGTACGTTCTCACCCCATGACCTGTCAGACTTGATAGTGTTATCACTAATACCCTTGGCATTCTGGCTGTTTTATTTGCTTCCAAGAATTCGAACAGCTTTCTCTAAAGTTTATCTCTTCTAGTAATAAACGATTGGTATTGAGTCATTTTTACTGAGAGCCACTAGTCTTAAATTGTATGATTTTCTTTTATCCTTGATTTTTGGGCCATGCAAAGAGATTCAGAAAAATCTCAGGAGACAACAGTTTGCCTTCAGACACATCCAGGTCTTCCCGAACAGCACATGAATGGAAAAAAAAAAAATCCAAATTACTTTTTTTTCAGACTGCAAGGGGTCTCCTTGTGTATTAGGTAACCATAAAAGACAGGTAGTAGGGCTGGCTCTTATTGAACTGGTGTTAGGTAATAAAGCCACAAGCCAGCAGAGGTCAAGGTTGACTAGAAACAAAGTTTTTATATCACTAGGCCTACCTAGAGCATTATATGGAGTATTCTCTTCAGTGTGCACAAAGTGCCATTTTCTCTTGAAGAAGGTCATACCAACTTTATAAAAGAAGCCTTTTCCTTTCCCTTCTTCCTCTTCCCTGTCACCTTCCACGTGTTACCAAAGTGCCTTAGATAGAAGTACTTTGCTTAATTAAGAAAGGGATTCAGAACGTGCTTGTTACTGTTCCTTAATTCTGGGGGTTTAGCCTCATACTTAAGTTGTGCTATTCTCTCTGTGTGTATCTTTTTTGCTTTTGAATGGTCAATCTGCCATCCTTAGATTTTAATATTCCGAATCTCAAACTTGTCTGTCTGATGAAAATGCTTAGAACATAGTTATTCTATAATCAAATGGTTAAGAGCTCAGGCTTTAGAGATGTGCTCTCTCATACAGGGGCTGGGAAGTTTAAATTGATTAAACTTGAATACACAGACGTTGAACATCGCCACTGCCGCAGGAAGTTCTTACTGAGCACTGCTGCTCTAGAGACAGGCCTGTGCCATTTAGCCCTGTGCCTCCTGCAAGTTTGCACACTCCACTCTGGGCTTCCGCTTTCTTGTCTGTGTTGGAAAGCATTTATTGCAGTCCCCACCACATAGTAAGCAATGAATGAATATGTGTTCACTATTATTGTTAATGGTTTTTAATCAAGTTAGGATAGCTTTGGTCACTGGGGGAAAAAAATTTCCTCAGTCTGATCTGAAGGAGACAGCTGATACCCAGGCTCTAGCCCACGCTCGCCACGTGGGAATGCAGGCCCATCTTCTGATTGTTCAGGAGAAACCAGACATGCAGGTTCTTCCCGTGACGTCTTAGATTTGTAAATTTGGCAACTAATACAAGTATTTGTCATTTATAAAGTTTTGAAATATACAGAAAAGTATGAAAAACAGTTTAACAAAAAAAATTATAAGCACCTTGGTAACCACCACCCAGGTCAAGAAATACACTGTTACTGGCCCCTGGTCCACGTGTATCATCCTTGCTCTCTATGGGTGACTGCTCTTCTGGGTTTTTAAAATTCTGTGGGAGGCCGGGGGTGTGGTGGCTCACTCCTATAATCCTAGCACTCTGGGAGGCTGAGGCGGGCAGATTGTTTGAGCTCAGGAATTCGAGACCAGCCTAAGCTAGAGCGAGACCCCCCTCTGTACTAAAAAAAAAGAAATTAGCTGGACAACTAAAAATATATATATAAAAAATTAGCCGGGCATGGTGGCACGTGCCTGTGGTCCCAGCTACTCGGGAGGCTGAGGCAGTAGGATCGCTTGAGCCCAGGAGTTTGAGGTTGCTGTGAACTAGGCTGATGCCACGGCACTCTAGCCCAGGCAACAGAGTGAGACTCTGTCTCAAAAAAAAAAAATTAAAAAAAAAAAAATTCTATGGGAGCTGAGCAGGGCCCATCTGTGGGCCATATCAGTCCATCGGGCCTCAAGTTTGAGTCTCTGAAGTAAGTTTATGTAATACGGCCCATTTTCTAGTCTTTGTGAAGTCCCTAGATATTTCTTCTAGTGCATCCCAATAAGCAAATGTGCACAACGAGAGCAACAGTGCTCAGAAATTCTGAAAGAATTATTAAGAACCACTCTTGCATCCGAGCACTGAATTTGTCACTGTAAGAAAAGGATCTCAAATTCTACATGCTTTCATATTCTGTGGAACACTTCCTCATATATCTGATCCTCAGAAGAGTCCCTGTTATTTCTGCATTACATACAAAGAAGCAGCTGAGATTCAAAGGTGGATTTCAGTTTTTCATTCACTCTTTCAATAAATGAGCCATCAAGCACATGAAAATCCTATGAGAGTTTTAGCTAAACAAGACAGACTCAGTCCCTGCGCTCATGGAGTTTACATTCTCCCAGGAAAACAGTAAACAATTGATTACACAGATGATTTCATTAAAATTGGGATAAATGTGAAGGAGATACACAAGAGTGTCGAGAGCATATAACAGGTGGGCCTGTTTTTAGGAAAGCCTGTTGGAGAAAGTACATTGTGAACCTTCAAGGATGAGTACTGAGGGGCAGAGTTGTAAGCATGTTTCAAATGAAGAAAAGGAAGTTCAAACTCCCTGGGGTGACAAGCAACACAAGGCAGAAAGCCGAAAGCTACAGTGGGCTGGAGAGGGATGGGGAGAGCAGTATGAGATGAAGCTGGAATGGTATGCAGAGGCCAGCAGAACCATGGAGAAAATTTGTAGGCCAATGCAAAGATTCTGGCATTTATTCTAAGAACAAAAAATGGTCTTTTATTTTATGCAGGAACATGCCACGATCAGATTTGCATTGTAAAAGGATCATCCTGTGTGGAGAATAAATAAGAGGCAAGAGTAGATGTGGGGAGACCAAATGGTGGCTTTGACTGGAGCAGTGACAATGGCCAGGGAGAGAAGTGGACACTTGTGAGAAAATAGAAGGTAAAATGACAAGTCTAAGTGATTGGTTGGGGAGTGGAGGAGGGATAGAGAAATCAAGCACAAGCCCTACATTTCTGGCTTGTTCAGTAGGGTCACTGGAAGATCACTGGTGAGCTGGCTTTTGATTTTAAGCATAATAAGTTTGAGGAGTTTCTGATACAACCATATGGAGATGTCAAGTAGGTGTTTAAATACACAAGTTTGGGCCGGGCACAGTGGCTCACACCTGTAATCCCAGCACTTTGGAAGACTAAGGCGGGAGGATCCTTGAGCCCAGGAGTTCAAGGTTACGGTGAGCTATGATTGCACCACTGCACCCCAGCCTGGCTGAGAGAGTGAGACCCTGTCTCTAAAAATATAAAATAAATATGCAAGTTTGGAGATAACACAACTTGGATTGTGATTAGTGTATGGAAGTTTATAGACAGCACAGGCATCAAGAAGGTTGACTAGGAGATTGAGAGAAGAGAGCTGAGGACTAAACCTTGAGGAACCCCAAAGTTGGGTAAAAGGAGACCAAAAGGAAATGACCAGAGACAACAGGAGAATCAGGGGAGCATGGCATCACAGAAAGAAACAGGATTCACAACTAACCTTTTAAGGGCTGACTTGGGAAAGAGAGGCACAATGCAGTATTTCAAGACGAGTCGGGGTGGGAAGTTGTAAAGTGTCTAATGCTGCTCAGAAGCCAAGTAAGATCAAGACACAAGGGTCCACTGGGATCGACAGTATGAAGGCTGAGGATGACCCTGGGAAAAGGCCTCTCAGCGAGGGTGAAAGCAAAGCCCAGACTGAGCTGGGGTGAGGAGTGTCTGGGGAACACGGATGTGTCCTGAGGAGACAGATGTCTAATACAGCTCCTTCAGCAAGCTGGGAGGGGAGGCGAGGGACAGGGCAGTGGCTGGAGGGGGCAGGGAGAGGGAGTGGAGTTAAGGGAGGGTTTGCTAAGATGGGAGAGGCTTTAAAAGGCTTAAATGTTATTCAGAAGGACCCAGAAGGAAAAAAGTTGAATACGCAAAAGACAAAAGAGGAAACAGGATTCACAACTAACGTTTTAAGGGCTGACAGGAAAGAGGCACAATGTAGGTAGATGTAGGGACAGAGTTCCCATGGGGGACTTGTTTAACTCCAAGTTGCCTTTATCATGCTGCCTCATTTTAGGTCTTACAGATTGTCCTTTCCAAAAACCAGGAAATTATTCTGGTAGTGTCACCAACCCCTCCCACCATGGTCCTTATGGTTAGATAATTCTCACATTAAACCCTGTACCTCGTAGACCCTGGGCTTCTATATTGTAACAAAGAATTCCTAAAATGAACTACTTACTGTGGTACTGGGAATTTGGTCTCAGGGATTAAATCATATATTTCTTGCCATTCTTGGGGTATGTCAATAAAATCTCGGTAAACCTTGATTTGTAGCACTGTTCCTATGGTGATATGATGCAAAAGCTTTAAAAATTCTCGTAGAGTATATCCTAACACATTGGCATGGCCAACACTAATCAGAACATCACCTGAAGAGTGGAGGAAAAAATATTATCAGAACTAAGATAATGGTTGAAAGGGCCCCTTATTGATCTTTGGCTTTACTGTGAGGTATTTTATGGGATCGTATTCTTGGTTAATTTTGAACCAAAACCAGGCACCAGCTTTTATTTAATAAAGATGTTCGTCTCTGTAATAGTGGCCTGTGCATAATGAAGAATGCATGCAAGATATTTCTTAATAGCAGTGTGATGGTAGACATTATGTTTTTGAGACACTTCCAAAGTTCTTGGTGTGAGAGAAGCTAAAAACCACTTACAATCTGAACTATCCTGGATAGTCCTGGTAGAATGGATTTGACAGTTAGGTCCCCTACTTTACAGCACTGTAGGACAAAGAGGGACCAGCTCTGATATGACACCCACTAGGCTTACATCAGGAATTGCTCTACTCCCAAAAAAAGCCTCCAAGGATGCCAAGGACAAATTTCCATAGTTCTAGATCCTATCAGAGACAAAAGTTCCTAGAATTCAAGAAAATTAATACTTAGAAGGGTGGAAAAGAACCTTCTACTTTGGTCTTAAGAAGTAGCTGGGGGCAAAAAAATCAACCAAGTATCTGAAGCTAACTTCAGAATGAAACAAGGCTACCTGCAGAGTGGGTGGCATGAAACAGCTGCTCATCCGATGGAGGTTAATTACAATGGCAAAAAAAAAAAACCCTCACTTACTTGCGTACTGTTAAAAGGAGTGTTTATAGCTGAAAGCTATGGCTTGGCATTCTGCTTAATTATGTTGTAATAGGGTGACTTTTATCAAGAGGGCAGAAAATAAACAGCTTAATTCCCTGACCGTTCTGGCTGCAAACCAAATGTGTCAGTGTATGAATGTGATTACTCTGGCAATAGATATTAACATTGCCCTTCACAGGGCCAGGCGCGGTGGCTCACACCTGTAATCCTAGCACTCTGGGAGGCTGAGGCGGGCGGATTGTTTGAGCTCAGGAGTTCGAGACCAGCCTGAGCAAGAGCAAGACCCCGTCTCTACCAAAAATAGAAAGAAATTAATTGGACAGCTAGAAAAAAATTAGCCGGGCATGGTGGCACATGCCTGTAGTCCCAGCTACTTGGAGGCTGAGGCAGTAGGATTGCTTGAGCCCAGGAGTCTGAGGTTGCTGTGAGCTAGGCTGACGCCACGGCACTCACTCTAGCCCGGGCAACAAAGCGAAACTCTGTCTCAAAAAAAAAAAAAAAAGAAGTTGTGAGACTGGCTCTGAGCAAGAGTGAGACCCCATCTCTACTAAAAATAGAAGAATTAGCCAGGCATGGTGATGCACACCTGTAGTCCCAGCTACTCAGGAGGCTGAGGCAGGAGGATCACTTGAGCCTAGGAGTTTTGAGTTTACAGTGAACTATGATAACACCACTGCACTCTATTCAGGGTGGCAGAGTGAGACTCTTGTCTCAAAAAAAAAAAAAAAATGCGCTTCATAGAGATACACCAGTTTTGTATTTATGAACACCAACCTCATTACCCATTTGTTTGCTGTTTGAAGGGGCTATAGGAATGACATTTCATAAACTTTGTCTCGATTATGTATATTAAATCAACGTTGCAGCAGCGAAGCCGCTGCTGAAAAACAGATTTTATTTATTTTTCTTCATCTCTCCCAATTAGGATATAAGATCCCTAAGTTCCATGTGGGTGGGGACCACGTCTGTCTGGCTCTCCACTCACTCCACCCGCAGTGCCAAGCTGGGTGCCTGCACGCAGCGGGCATTCAGGAAATACTTATGGATGCATGTGGCCTGGGAAGGGCAGTAGCCAGTACGTGACTTGTATTTACTGTCAAAGCCATATTCATTTTTCAGACTTTTTGGATATTAGAATCTGTTAAAGCCATACTGACCAAAAGGAGTTTGAAGTTTAGCTAGAATACGCTAACACTAAACTAAATTAGGAAATCAAGAGGAAACCCCATCAGGAAACACCAAAGGAGAGAAATTTAAAGCACATGGATGAGAAATAATGGGAGGCAGTGGGGTCAAAGAAGTAGCAAGTTTCTATGATTATCGCCTCCCAAAATCTCAGAATCATTGTCAAAAATGACTGAATTACAGAGACTTTGAAGCGGTGGACTTGTCACAAAGAGACGCAGGGCTCTGGACTTCCTCTGTATTAAAATCTCATCTCGTTATTAGGCAACTGGCTAGAAAGGTATGGGCTTTCTAAGGAGACCTGGGTTCAAATCCTAGCTCTGACCACAGACTTAGTTGTGTATGTTGAAAAACAAGTTACTTCATCTCTCAACACCTCTACATTTCATTATTTCAGAAGTGTTGCAAACATTAAATTAGATAACACCTTGCATAGAGCCTGGGACAAATAGTCATTCATTATTCATTTATTAACCACAGACATAATAAATGTACCAGTACTGTAGGTAAGTCCTGGATTTTTTTTTTTTTTTTTTTTTTTGAGACAAGGTCTCTTCTCTCACCTGGGCTAAAGTGCAGTGGCATCGTCATAGCTCACTGAGACCTCAAACTCCCGGGCTCAAGCAATCCTGCCTCGGCCTTCGAAGTAGCTGGGACTACAGGTGCACGCCACACACCTGGCTAATTATCCTATTTTTAGTAGGGACAGGGTCTCACTCTTGCTCAGGCTGGTCTGAACCGTTACCTGAAGCAATCCTCCCACTTTGGCTTCCCAAAGTGCTAGGATTATGGATGCAAACCACGGCACCCAGCCTTAAGTCTTGGATTTAAAAGATGAACTCAAGACTGCCTCTGACTTCAGAGAGCCCACTGACTGTGGCTCCAATGTGAGATTCTGTGGCACAGGCATGAAAGCATACTCCTGTCTCACTCAAGCACCCACGATTGTGTACCTGGATCGTCCACCAGCATCTGTCACCTGACCCCAGAGAAGCTGAGGAAAAGAAGCAGAAAAGCTCATGGGACCTGTCCTGGAGTTCTCTTGGTCTGGGAAGTCCAGAACTCTCCTTTTGGCAATTTGTTTCCCAGAACCAAGTAGTGATACGTGGGGGAAACGCTTTGAATTTTCAGGTAAGATAAACTGTTCCATAAAAGCGTAATTTATCTACTTTCTTCTTTAATCTGTTGCTTCCAACCTAGCTGCAAATTAGAATCACATAAAGAGCTTTTAAAACAAGAACTGCCCTGTCCCAATCCCAGAACAATTGAATCAGAACCTCTGGGGACATGGGGCCCAGGTGTCTTAGTTTTAAAAGCTCCCCAGGTGATTCTAATAGGTAACCAGGGTTGAAAACTAGTGGTTTAATCCACTGGGACTCCTATATCACAGTCATCTTTTATATTAAAAAAAAAGACACAAGTCTAGAGAATCTGTAAGTAATAACGGCCTAAGAGAAATTACTGCCAATAATTCTATAGCTTTTTAAACTTTAGTTTTAAAATCACTTTCATAAAAAATGTTTTATCGAATCCTAGCAACATCTGACAAAGATGGGATTATCCCAGTTTGGAGATGAGATGACTGAGGCCTAAAAGGTTAAGTGACTTTGCCCAAGATCAGAGAACTAGAAAGTGGCAGAGCACGGGCCTGAATTCAGGCCAGCTAACACAAAATGGTTTTTCCTTCTCTCCACTTCACCATCCCATTGTGCCTTCCCCACTCAGAGCACGGCCCTAGGCTCAGGCCAGGAACTTGGAAAACACATGTAGAACTGGATGGAAAATTCACTCACCCAAAGAGCAATAGGGTGGTATTGGTAAAGACGCTGGGCTTTGGAGTCTGACAGAGAGGGTTCAAATCCCAGCTCCTCAGTGTGACCGTGGACAAGTTACTAAATACCTGATTCCTTGTCTGTAAGATGGTTTAATGCAGAATCTCCCTCAGAGGTTGTGAGAGTGTAATGAGATCATATATCTAAATGTCAGCAGTGATTAATACTGCCTACAAAAGAAAAACATCTGTATGCACAGAGAACCATAACCTCTGGAGTCACTGTGCCTGTGTTTGTATAACATGTGCAACATGCAGGTGAACCTGGACAAGGAGCTTAATCTCACTGAGCCTCAGTTTGCTCACCTGTAAAAGGGGAATGATAACAACATTGCTACCTGAGGGGTTATTATAAGAATTAAGTGAATTAATACAACCAATAGGGAGAATTATGTAAGTGATAGCAATTGGCTGGCCCATAGAAAGTTCTCAATCAGTGTCATCATGTCCTTATGGTTACACTGAAACCTTGCAACTCAAGTCTCCCTGAAGGCAGGTGAGAGGGAGGCAGGGGATGGGTGGTTGGGAGGCATGGGGAGAGCACAGTCACCTGGCTGGAGTTTCCCGTCCTTCTCTGCAGCCCCCTTCTTGATGAGGTGAGTGATCTGGAGGTAGGGCCCATGCTGGATGAGGATCAGGCCTAATCCCAGGCTGCCCACGGTGAGTTTGGTCTGCTGCGTTTTGCTCAAGTTGTGCACAGATGCCTTGACCTTGAGGTTGACTTTTCTTTCTGATAGAAAGAGGGGAGTTTGTTTGAGTCCTTCACCAAGACAGCAGCATGGCAATAGTCAACGGGGTTCTGAAGCCAGAACCCTGGGGCAATTATTTAACCTCCCTACTCCTCAGTTTCCTCATCGGTAAAATGAGGATAAGAAGTGTCCACCTCAGAGAGCTGTTCTGGGAATTAAATGGGACCATTAAGGCTGGGCGCGGTGGCTCACGCCTGTAATCCTAGCTCTCTGGGAGGCCGAGGTGGGCAGATTGTTTGAGCTCAGGAGTTCGAAACCAGCCTGAGCAAGAGCGAGACCACGTCTCTACTAAAAGCAGAAAGAAATTAATTGGACAACTAAAAATACATAGAAAAAATTAGCCGGGCATGGTGGCGCATGCCTATAGTCCCAGCTACTTGGGAGGCTGAGGCAGAAGGATCGCTTGAGTCCAGGAGTTGGAGGTTGCTGCGAGCCAGGATGACGCCACGGCACTCTAGCCCAGGCAACACAGCGAGACTCTGTCTCAAAAAAAAAAAAAAAAAAATGGGACCATTAAAGGGCTATTGCACAGAGTCTGGCATATGATGAGTGCTTAATCAATAGTTATGACTATTGATTTGTTACTGTTTACTTAACAAATATTTATTGATGCAGGCAGAGTACTAGGCCCTGGGTTTACTGTGGTGAGCCAAACAGATAACATTTCTTGCCCTCATGGATCTTACAGACTGGGAGAAGAGACAGATATCAATCAGTCATGTGAATACACGCTGGATAACAAACTGTAACACGTGCTAGGAAGAATAAGGATGGAGAGCTCCGAAGGTGAACAGGGAGCCAAAGTCTCATCAGGCTTCCTAGAGGGGTTAAAATTTGAATTAAGGTCAAGAGGACCAATAGGAAATGTTTAGGCAAAGCAGGGTGGAGGGAGCAAACTGTGTCAAGGTCTGAGCCAGAAGAAGTGAGCCCTGTCAAAGGAGGGGGCAGGCAAGAGGGGCAAAGTCAAAGTAGACAGTGGCTTTCAGAGTTACCTTCATGAAAAAGCTTGGAAATAATTTAAGCTGGACGTGATCAGATTTGCATTTTTTAAAAATGAAAATGAAGGCCAGTGCAGTGGCTCACACCTGTAATCCTAGCACTCTGGGAGGCTGAAGTGGGAGGATCGCTCAAGGTCAGGAGTTCAAGACCAGCCTGAGCAAGAGCGAGACCCCGTCTTTACTGAAAATAGAAAAATTAGCCGGACATCAGGGCACGTCCCTGTAGTCCCAGCTACTTGGAAGATGGAAGCAGGAGGATCACTTGGGCCCAGGAGTTTGAGGTTGCTGTGAGCTATAATGACACCACTGCATTCCAGCCCAAGCAACAGAGTGAGACTGTCTCAAAAAAAAGAAAAGAAAAGAAATGAAGGGGTCTGGTAGTTTAACTTGGCTTAAAAAAAAATGAAAGGGCCATGGCGTGTGTCCCGGTAGTGACAGTGGAGGTGCACAGCAGATGGAACCAAAAAGCACTTGAGAGGAAACCCGAAGGCCCTTGGGGACAGTGGGCAGTTGTAGGAGTTGAAATATGTTTTCTGTAGAACCAGATCTCACAAGGAAAGTTTCAAGGACTGAGGAGTGATTTAAAACAAGTTATTTTGCAGAGAGGGAGCTTCTAGGAGAATCCTTTTCAGTATACAGGAAGCCTCTGGGGAGATCACACCTTTCCAGCATTTCACACACTACTCTTTTCCATAAGGACAAGTGACAATTTGACAACTACAACTTGCCAAGCCCACATGACTGTGGTGTTTTTAGAGCCATTGCTGAGTAAGGGACTCCCCCAAATCCCAGCCCCCAGCTATGAGGAGCTGGCAGGACTTATGACCCTTTCCTCAAAGCAAGGTCCTTGCCCAGCTCCAACCCTCACCTTCCCCCAAACCATGGATGCTCTCTGTCTGGAAAATAAAACAACGTAGTATGAAAAAGATACTATCCTCAGAGACCCTTCAGGGTTCTGGGAGGATCTGGGGCAGGGCATGCCCTTTTGGAGCACCTGGTTCCTGAGCATACTGAGAAGTCACATCTTAGACAGCGTCTGACTGGTTCTAGCCTCAGCTTACAAATTCAATGTGCTCCTGATGTCGCCTCCTAGGAAGCCCAGTTTCAAAAATCAGCAGGCTTAAGTGAAGGAAGCCAGACCCAAAAGGCTCCTTACTATATGAATCCATTTTCATGGCATTCTCCATGGAAAAGGGAATGTAAAAACAGATGGGGAGTGTGTGAAAAGCTGGGGTGGGGTAAGTATTGGCTGCAAAGGGGCAGCGGCAAGGTGATTTTGGGGGTGGTGGAACTGTTTCCTATCTTGATTGCGGTAGTGGTTTAACGTGGTTGCATGCGTGTCAAAACTCGTACAGCTGTGCTCTAAAAGGTGGGGGAGGGGAGGTCTTACTGTATGGAAATTATACCTTGATACCTTGATGGCAAGAGGTCACCTCCCAGGCCAAGAGTGTGACGTTGCCATTTTACAGAGGAAGAAAAGTGAAGAAGGCTTTGTCCCCAGGGCATCGCCCTCTCCCCACTCCCCAGTTACCATTTCTGGTTTTGCGGGTGGACCTCTCCATGGCCCCGGAAGGGCGGGCGGCTCCGGAGGGCCTCCCGGAGCCGAGGCTGGAGTCGGTCCAACTCCCAACGGTTTGGAGCCCTGGAGGCTCCAGAGCCCTGAGATGACCGCAGAGACGAGGGGACCGTGAGCTGCGCGCCTCGGGACGGCCGCCAGGGGGCGCTGCGCCGCCGTCGCCCAGAAGTGGGTAACAGCGAGGTCAGCGCAGGGCCCCAGAGGACCCTGGAAAACGCGGCGTGGGGTTTGCACTCCAGGGCAGTGTGTGAAAACATCGGTGGAGAAGAACAAAACTTCAGTGAGGACTTGCGCAGTGCCCACTCACAGTGGGTTCTTCGTTCATTCATCCTTGGTGAACCGTAGAAATGGGGAGGAGGAAAGGGTGTCTGAAAGACAGAGGAAGATCACAGGAGATCGTGGAATACCTGGGACCAGAGTATCCCCTGCTGCGCTCCTAATAGTGATATTTTTAAAATATTGTTACACCAACTGCTTTGGAACTGCACTTTTTTTCATGGATGTTTTGAATGTGAAAAGGCTCAAGGGTGGCCTGAAAAAAATGAGTCACTATTAGGAGAGGCATTATTAATGCTTCCTTCTTTTCTCCAAAGTAATCCTTCCTCCCACACACATTCACTCACACAACGAGTATTTACAGGAAGCCGCTCTAGGGTTTGTGCTGATGCCAGGGACACCACAGTAGACAAGACAAACAACGGCTCTATCCTCTTGGAACTTAGATTTAAAAAACAGATGAAATGGACAATTTTAGGAAAATATAAATCATCAAAATTAAATTCTAGAAGAAAGAGAAAACAACATAATGAGGTAGGCCTTGTTATCCCCACTCCAATGCAACTGAGAGGCTAAACACCTGGCCCAGGGCCGTCATCCCTTCAACAAGTGGAAACCAAGCACCTAGTAGGTGTCTGGCACTGTGCAAAGATTTCCATGGTGAACCTGGGTAGTTCCCAGCTTATTCTTCTGTTTCTGTGGTTCTGCCCAGACAATAAATCAGGGTCGATTTCTCACTGGGTAAATCCTGTGTCACAGAGGCTGATACAAAGGGCTACTCTCAACCTCAGAGTCTCCTGCCAGTGGTTTATTGTTTTAGGTCATCTGTTTCCTCTTCCAGTCTGGCAGGGTCTACCCAGATACCAACTTAATTCTATCATAAACACATCCTTTTCCTCCATCCTCCAGTCAGTAGGGAAAGGGGAATAAAGTTTGTGAGAATAAAGCCCATCAGCATTGGAGGTTCTGTGATGGGAGCATATCCGTGCCGGGCATGCAGAGGGTCCCTCAGTCTTCCCTTCATCTCAGGCTGAAAAGACTCTTTAGAGTGGATGCCAAGGTCATGCTGATTGGTAGAATTGCAGGATACAAACTGTCATGGATGCTGTGCTGTGCTGCCCAGATCCCCTTAAAGGCTGAAGGACTTATACCTTCCACCCCTAAACCCCACCCCTGCTGCTGGCTGAAGAGAGCCCCTTGCCCAAGATCACACCTTCCTTGGGCAGCTAGCATCCAATGACTGGTCTGTGCAGGGCCATCCAGCTTCAGAACTCCCCATGGGGTCCAATGAGGCCCTGTAATGGCTGTACTTCAGCCTAACTTTGCCCTCTGCCCTGTCCTGCTTCCTTCCCTCTCCCCATAAATGTTGGGTTCCAAAAGCACTCCCCTAATAAACTCCCTGCAGCTCAGAGTCTGCTTCCTAGAAAACCCAGCCCACAACAGCTGGTGCCAATGATTGGAAAGAGTGGATGCTAAGATGGGACTGGAGCTGGATCACCCAATGCTCAGGTAATAATGAGGACCCTATCCTTGGCAGAGGAGGAGCACAGGTAGCCTCTGGCAGAGGGAAACTCTAAGATTGCTAAATTTTCTACTAGTAGTAAATGGGATGATATACCAGGGGAAGGAAGCCAGCTGCAAATACATATAGGGGCAGGGAGGAATGTTTGGCACCCATATGATCCGTTTGGGTGTCTTTTAGTACTCCCTTGTCCTATTTTTACATTAAATGGACAAATACAGCAGCCACAGCCTGAGAAGTGCATGGTAACCAGGGGCTCAAACTCTTCAGGGATGCAAGTCTAGGCCATCCCACTGCATATGCCACCTAGACCATCAGAGGTGCTGGCAGAGGGTGAGAGGAATCCTGGATGGATAGGAGAAGAGAGAAAAAATGAATATGTTGTTTATGCCTCAGGATGAGCTTCAGCAGCGGCAGGAGCTGTGGTTTGTCCCACTAACCTTCCTCTGTACGTTTCCCACAGGAAAAGATGCACCCCAGGATCCTGAAGGTGCCACACTCCAAAGGTGTGAATGATCTGCACAGCACCATGGTGGCATGCTGCAAATGCTGCACTGAGCTGCCTAGGTCCTCCTGCAGGACTGAAGGACTATTCCCCAGCTACCCGAGGGTTGTAGGTTGCCAGATCTCAGCTGTCAGCCAGCCTTCCTGAGGACTTGGCTTTGGCTAAAGAGAGCTGCCTTCCCCAAGGTCACACCCCATTCCTGAGGTAGCTAGCATCCAATGACCGGTCAGTGCAGGGATGTAAAGGCTTGACCCCTTTCCCCAACTCAGAGCAACTCAGGGTGGCCATCCCAGCTTTGGAGCTCCCCTTGGGGTTTGCCAAAGCCTTCTGTGCCTGCACCCCAGCCTGACTTCTCTCTCTGCCCAATCCTACTTCCTTCCCTTCCCCCACAGGAGTTGATCCTGAGAGGCTCTCTAATAAATTTCCTACGCGCTAATCAATAGTCTCTTGTCTCCAAGTCAGCGCAAAGGGAACTGATCCGAGACAAACTGAGATTTAAGCCCCAGCCACAAATGGCTAACCTCTGGACTTAGCTCCTTTGTCCTCTCTAACCCCAGAAACCCCAGGTACACACATGTGCTACATCCACCACACTCTTGGCCCACGTGGTAAACCTCCCCCAGGGAGGTAGTGTGTTGTTTATCCTGTCAGGCAAAAGATACTCCTTAAAGAGAAGAGTGATCGTACAGTCCCTTCCATACCCTTCCCCGAAGTCCCATCTGGATTCCGCCTTTTCCGGCCAAGGCCTACCATCCATCACAATAAAACATGCCATGTTCATGGCCCTTTAACAGCTGCAGAATGGCTATTTATGACTTCGGGCTGCCAGCATAGTTCCCTCCTGGGGGCCTTCTATGTTCTTCTGGGTCCCCAAGCACTTTCTGCCATAAGAAGCCTCATGCTCATCTCTGAAAAGTCCCAGCTGCTTTGTTTAAGGGTGGGTGAGAGGATGGGATGCTTCTATTACTAAGACAGGGTGACTGTGAGTTTGTTACGTCAGGTAGGGGAAAGAGGCCCAGAGAGGTGACGTGACTTTCCCAAGGTCAAGTCAGTAGCAGGACAGGTACTAGTACATAGTTTTGTATTCTTTTTCTCCAGCATACCACTTCTCACAAACCCTTAGGATTTGCCTCTACTGAAATCTAGATTGGGGAAGGGAACTGATCTGTCCTGTAGATCTCAGAAACTGGGAACTTTGAAACACCAGGTAAGTTGGAAGGCAAGAATAAGATGTGGGGCTAAAAACAAGGATTAATGGGAAATCTGTAAATAGTGTATTCAGCCCCACCAACCCCACCCCTATCCTGGTTGGTAGGAAGGGATGAGATAGGTGACTACTACGTGCAGTGATGTGCAGCCATTAATCTGATAAAATTGTTTTAAATTCCTTTAACTCAATACTGATTGTTTTTGTTCTTTAATCACAGATCCAGAACCATGTGTGGAGGGACAGACACAGGAGAGTCTGGGAAGGACTGCCTAGGGAAAAGGAAGAATTTATATGTTTATTTTTTTAACCACAAGAATCAAATCGTCATCATTCCACTGAGCTGGGGTTAGAATAGGTACAAACTGTTTTAACATTTGACTCTAGGATTCTCATCAGTTGGCCAGTAGTGAACATCAGTGGATATTATTTGGGAATTTAGCCCTGTGGAGTTAGGGTTTCTTCTATTAGTGAACAATAGAAACAGCAGACAAGAAGCCGAGAATATGACTTTATTAAACTTTTCCAGTACTTATTAAAAAAAGAAAAGAAAGTGAAGACCTCTTGAAGTAATGTGATAGGCATTATATCTGGATCCTTATCATCTTACGTCAATTTCTGTGGCAGAGGAAAAATAAATTGTGTAATGAAAAAAGCCTTCCTCCCCGCAAGAGACCAATATTTGGACAGAGAAGTCTATAGACTAGCAATCAAATCCCTCCTTCCCTAATCTATGTAGTGACATTGATACTCTTTGCTCATTTCTGCAAGGCTGTTGGATTTGGTGGAATCTGAAACCTGCTGAATTTTGTGGACATGTAGTCATTCCAAAAATAGAGACAGATGTCACTCTTCTAGGTCTTTCTAGAGATGACCTATGTGGCATTTAAGGAGAAAATGTCTCATCTCCATTTGCTGCATGGAGTACTATCTGGGAAAGAGAGCTGGATCCAAAGTCAGGGTTAATAGTGATTTGGTCCATGAACCATAGAAGAAAAGAAAACCTCCACTAGATAGCACAATTGTACATGGATAGATCATCTGTATTGCTAATAAATTATGCAAATGCCTTATATATTTTTTTCCTGTTTATCCATCCAACCTAAGACTCTCCTCACACCTCACTTCAGCAAATGGGATTACTAAACACTTGGTTGCTCAGGCCAAAAACTCAGGAGTCATTTCTGAGTTCTTTCAACTCCTCCCCCATTATCAGCAAGTCCTTCCCTTTAACTATCTACAAAACAGCCAATCTGTCCATTTTTCTCCATCTTCACTATTCTCACTCCAGCCAAAGCTATAGTCCTCTCTCCTGGACTAGTTGGCCTCCTAACTATTGTTCTTGCTTTCATTTTCGCCCCTCCCCCTTACAAGCTACACTATGGATCTTTACAGATTAACTAAGATCATGGGACTCTCCTGCTGAAAACCCTCCAGTGCCTTCCCGTTGCACTTAGTACAAAAGCCAAACTCTCTATCATGGTCCCAAAGCCCTACTCCTGGTCCCTGCCCACCTCTTTTCATGCCACTCTCCAGCCACATAGGCCATTGTGCGGTTCCTTGCACAGGCCAATCTCTTCCTTCCCACTCCTCCCCAATGATCTTTGCAGTGGCTGTTCCCTCTGTCTGGTCCTGCACCAGGTCTTCAAAGGGCAGGTCTCAAAAATCATGGAGGTCTCAGCGGCAATGTATCCTTCCCTGACCACCGTAAGTATCACCACGCCCATCACACCGACCCCCATTTAATTAATGGATCGGCACTTGAAATTATCTTTATTTTAAAGATAGGTTCCTAATGTATTTCTGTCTCTTCCCCACTAGAATGTAAGCTTCGCGAGAGCGGGAACCTTGTTTCTGTCCACTCCAGTGACCCAGCACCTATAGAGCCTGACGCAGAGCTATTTCCTAAATGGGGCAATGCTCAGAGCCGCCAGCCACGGAACGGGCAATGATAATACAAGGTGACAAGGGCCGAGCGGGGCCCGGAGTCACTCTGCGGGAGTCGGGGCCCGTCTCCAGCTGGAAGACACACGGCTTCCCTCCTCCTCCATTCCAGTCTCGCTTTTGAGGCTACGGGGGGCAGGGGCGTTGTTTGTGCCCAAACAATCATCAACATTATTATTACTGGGAAGAAAGCCCAGAAGCGGCGTGGCCTGCCGAAGGGTCCGGGAGCGGGGCAGGGACCGGGGCTGGGGCGGTCGGGTCCGGGTCCAGGGTAGCGAGGCAGGAAGGGGACCGAGGCCGTGGGCCTGGACGGAGCGCAGGGCAGCAGAGCCAGGAAGACTAGGCGAGGGCCCGGCTGCCGGAGAGCTGGGGCCGGCCTCGCCTGCGCCGCGGCTTCGCTTCCGGGTGAGGGGCGGGCGGCCCGAGCAGTTCCGGGGCGGGCGGCGGTTCCGGCTGTGCGGGCCGCGCCGCGGCTGCTGGTCCCGGGCGCGCGGAGGGCGCGAGCGGCGCGCGGGGGCCG
>NW_012147523.1:4588968-4591650 GCF_000956105.1 Propithecus coquereli | reverse complement strand
GGGGGGAGCGGGGCGGGGAGATGGATAAACTGACCATCATCTCAGGATGTCTCTTTCTGGCCGCCGATATCTTCGCCATCGCCAGCATCGCCAACCCGGACTGGATCAACACCGGGGAGTCCGCGGGTGAGCGGCGGGCGCGCGGGGCTGGGCGGGAGATTGGCTGAGGGCGAAGGGAGGCAGGGAGCCCCGGGCTGAGGAGAAACCGAGGCTGGGGTGTCCCCAGCGGGGGCTGGTCTGAGGAGAAAGGGGGACGGAGAGGAGACCCGGGCCGGGGACACTGGCAGCCGGGGCTGAGTGGAAAAGGGATGGAGACGAGGAAGCGGCTGGTCGCGAGCGGGACCCCCAGGCTGAGGGGAGGGGCGCCCCAGGCCGAGTGAAAAGTGGTCGAGGAGACCTGGGCTGGGCTGCTGGGTTCCAGACGTGGGATGGAGGGACAGTACGCCGACCTGAGGGACAGCGGAGGAACGAGCTACGTTTTGGATTAAAAAAAAAAAAAAAAAGTCAAGGTAGGAGACGGGAGAAAACTGAGGCTCCTGCGAGAGAATTAGAAATCAGGCGGCGAGGCTGGAGCTGCGAATGAGGCAGCCTATGGGGCAATGCAAGAGCCACCCAGAGCGCTGGTGGGCGAGGAGGGGCCGAGAGGGGTCAGTCCGACTCCAGACCCTTCACCCTCAGAGGACGCCGCGCCGGGGCAGAGGTGCAGAGGTGCGGGGGCTGACCCCCTGAGACAGGGTTAAGGGTTGGTGCTGGGAGAGCTGGAGGGTTTGGCCGGGGGTGGGAGCGGGTGAGGGGCGCCGGATCCGAGCTCCCCTTTCCCCGCCCCTGCCCATCCCCTGCCCGTTTGGCAGTGCTTGAGACGCTTGTGGCTTCGGATTTTCCTTTTGAAGTGTATGTGGTTATAATTTTGCTTTATTTTAGGCCCGGGAGCTATAATAATGCTAATAATAAACCTCGTTTTAAGGAGCATCTTTCATTCCAGCGCATCACAAAAACGCTGTAGAGATCTTAATAGTAGTTACAAAATTAAATAACACATTAGATTTGCAGGCAGCCCAGCGGCGGCGGCAGTGCCTGCTGTAACACCACGGAGCTGTAGGCAGGAGAGACAAGGTGGTGCCCTCAGGATAGAGGCTGGCATCCTCCTGAAGGGTATCCCAGATGCGTGCGCTTGCAAGATTTTTCTCTTGCAAGAGCCACTTCTCTCCCCTCTCCCTCCTCCCTCTCAGACCTGTGAGACCAAACGTTTAATTAATGTAAACAGCTGTCAGGAGAGCTGCTCTGAATTAAGGAATGGTCTTGTTTTTTAACTGCTTGTTCGGTGCAGGTGAAGGGACCATTGGGGGGTGGGAATGTCAGGCTCTCTCCGTGAATAATTTGTTACAAAAACGTATCACTATGCTGTCAAAACTTACTTCTTAAGTATCACTTATGGTTCTGTATTTATCCTGCAATATTTTTAGCTCTTAAAAAAAGCTGTAGCTGGGACATTTGTTGCTTCCTCCTCCCTCCCTTCTCTCCCCCAATCTAGACCTAGTAACACAAAATCATGCTGTCAGATTTACTGGTTATTAAAATAACACTCTGAAGAATTCTGCTACTTTTCTTGCCTGTGGAGTTTTAGCAGAGCTCTTAATTGTAAAGCATATAAAGATGGTATCAGGATGGCTTAGAATTTCATGATCCTGTATATAACTGTATATACTTATGATATCCAGTTCATGACCCCTTGTTTTTTTATCCTATTTGTATGTGTATGATTCCTTATATGAGACTTTATTTGGGGCCTTATATCCTTAAGGGCAAAGGGATTTCACTGTTCTAGCAGAAAGATCCTTTTTGCAAAGAAGTTTTAGGTGGAATTCTAATAGATAAAATAGACTAAATGTCCATGGGAAAGATAGAGTGGAGAGAGGGACCCGTTATATAAAAAAGGTAAGTAGTAGCATAGTATTCATAAGAAGATGGAAAAGGGCAAGCTCCTCTTATATTCAAAAGAAAACAAGGATAGGATGAGTACAGCTTCTTCAGGTTTGTAGGCAAAGTCATTGGCCGTGAGTTGTCACGGAGATGAGAGGGACAGAAGTCCAAGGTTTAAAGGAAGTAGAAAATGTTTGGGAAAAGTAAGTAGTTGCAGAGAGAGTATGCCAACCGGTGAAATAGTAGCACTGAAGCCTTGTTCAAGTTGGTGTCATGAGCATATAGTGTGATAACCTGTCTGCCCTGTTGACCTTCTTTAGTAGTGCTCAGCTACTTTGGTACTGGTATAGCTGAAGTATGTGAATTTTCCAGATGTTTTTGGAAATCAGGAACCATTGAAAATAATCTGAATGCCAATAGAAGGCTCTATTTGGGATTGGGGTTCGCCAGATACATGGGAACAAACTGACAGAGCAGCCAAGGTGTTCAGGGTATTGGCCAGCCAAAGTATTGTAATGATGGCTCAGAGAATATCAGCTGGATAAAGAGTGAAAGTAAATAAAGGAAAGAGCAAATGGGTTGGTCAGTTGAATAGCAGATGGTATGTCAGTGAAATAGTGGACCTGATAAAACTGAAGACTAGTCAGAGTGGGAGTGATTGGCACAGCAAAGTAGAATGGCAGGGGATTGTGGGCATAAGGACCAGAGTGTCACAGTGGGGATGTGTAGCTGAAGCCGGGTGGAGGGAGTGATTTTTTTTTT